>NC_134698.1:31004903-31304903 GCF_050947455.1 Rhinoderma darwinii
CGGAGCCTGGTTGTTCAGCCGCCTCATCATTACCTGTAGGCGCAGGAGAGGCGGCACAAGACCATAGGTCTTATCCTGGAGCTAGGGAACAGGTAACTGAACCAAAGACCAGGCTGTAAGGAAGAAAAATATTTTTTTAAATCTTTGCTGCTACAAAAGCAGTAATCTGGGGATGGGCTATTTAACCTTTTGTGTGTTCCTGTCCCTGTTAGGGGTGGAGATTCAACCTCCGATGTGCTGTCATGGAGGGTGTATTTGAGAAACAAGCAATTCTTCCATTTGTTTTTTATTATTTTTTTTTTACGGTTTTTAACCCCTTGCCGCTGCAGCCACTTTTGACCTTACTGACGGAGCCTCATTTTTCAAATCTGACGTGTCACTTTATGTGGTAATAACTTTGGTATGGTTTCACCTATCCAAGCGATTTTGAGATTTTCTCATGACACTTTGGACTTGGTTTAGTAATAAAATTTGGTTGATACATTCAGTATTTAATTGTGAAAAATACAAATTTAGTTTGCAAAAAACGTGTAAATTTGAATGTATCTTCTTATAAGACATATAGTAATACCACACATAATAGTCAGTAATGAACTTTTCCCACATGTCTGCCTTGTTGGTATCCGTTTTTTGAACATCCTTATATTTTTCTAGGACGTTACAAGACTTAGAACTTTAGCTGCAATTCCTCACATTTTCAAGAAATTCAAAAGCCCATTTTTTTAGGGACCAGTTCAGTTCTGAAGTGGTGTGGAGGGGTCTATATATTAGAAAACCCACCGTAAATCACCCCATTTTAATAACTGCACAGCACAAAGTATTCAAAACAGTATTTAGAACATTTCTTAACCCTTTAGGCATTTCACAGCAATTAAAGCAAAGTAGATGTAAAATGTACAAATCTCTTTTGCAGAAATTAAATTTGAATCCATTTTTTTCAGTAGCATTTCAAGAGTTAAAGGGTAACTAAACGTTTAACAAACTTCTCACATGTCATAGTGGCATGTCAGAAGGTTTGATTGGTGGAGGTACCTAGCACTGAGACACCCACCGATCGCTAAAAAAAAAAAGCAGCAGAAACGCTCGAGCCGCTTGGTTTCTGATCGGCTTTTCTCGTAAAGCCGATGTAACGGTGTATCGATTTTAATAGAAAATCTATAGTCTGATTGGTGGGGGTCTCAGTGCTCGTACCTCCACCGATCAAAGCTTATGACATGTCACTATGACCTGTCAGAAGTTTGTTAAATGTTTTTCCCGTGAGACGGTTTTTCTGCTCGCGAGAAAAAAACGCCTCCGCCTCCTATTGAAATCAATGGGAGGCGTTTTTTGGTGCGTTTTGCGACGCGGTTTCCCCGTCAAAAAAAGTGTCAAAAACCTCTGTGTGAACTGCCCCTAATAGTTCCAGCTGCACATGTTGCAAAGTGTAAATTGCAATTTTACCACAGATATGCAATTTCAGCCGCAAATATGTCGTGCCCAGCTTGTGCCACTGGAGACACACACCCCAAAAGTTGTTAAAAGGCTGTGCCATATATGTGGAAGCAAACAGCTGTTTGGGCACAGTGTAGGGCTCAGGAGGGAGGGAGCGCCGTTTGGCTTTTGGAGTACAGATTTTGCTTGGTAGCAGTTTGGTTTGGAGTATTACAGGAATTTCAGTTTATAATGTGGGGGTACATGTAAACCGGGCAGAGTACATCAGGGGCATAGTCATGTGGTATAATAATGGGGTAAAAATAAATTCTAAAATGTTTGTAAGGCCTCATGCACACGACCGTAAAAACTCCCGTTATTACGGGTCGTAATTACGACCCGTAATAACGGGCTCATAGACTTCTATTGGCGACGGTTGCCTTAACGTTTTCTCACGGGAAGGTGCCCGTGCCGTTGAAAAAGATAGAACATGTCCTATTTCAGGCCGTAATAACGGCACGGACAGTCCATAGAAGTCTATGGAGCTCTCGTAATGACGGGTGGCTACATGTGTGCACCCGTCATTACGGCAGCGTTGCTAAGCGACGTCAGTAAATAGTCACTGTCCAGGGAGCTGAAAGAGTTAACTGATCGGCAGTAACTCTTTCAGCACCCTGGACAGTGACTACCGATCAGAATAAACCTGTAAAAAATAAAAATAAAAGACGTTCATACTTACCGAGAACTTCCTGCTTCCTCCAGTCCGGTCTCCCGCCCGTTGCCTTGGTGACGCGTCCCTCTCGACATCCGGCCCGACGTCCTGGATGACGTTTCAGGCCATGTGACCGCTGCAGCCAATCACAGGTCAATCACAGGCTGCAGCGGTCACATGGACTGCCGCGTCATCCAGGGATGTCGGGCTGGATGTGAAGAGAGGGACCCGTCACCAAGACAACGGCCGGGTAAGTATGAATTTCTTTAACTTTTATTACAGAAAGGGCTGTCCCTTCTCTCTATCCTGCACTGATAGAGAGAAGGGACTGCCGATTAGTGCAGTGCTATTTTGCCGCCAAAAACGTGCCTGTAAATACGGGTGGAATACGGGTGACACCGGACCCATATTTACGGGCACGGGTTCGTAAATACTGGTGCAAAACGGGTCGAATACGTGTGACACCGGACCCGTAATTACGCCAGTATTTACGGGTGGGAAAAAATACGGTCGTGTGCATGAGGCCTTACTCTGTGAAGCAATACTTTATGCAAAGACCAGAGTCTCACTGAAAAATGTCCTTCCTTATCCCCCTTTTGGTGCACACTCGGCACCTTTGCAGTTTGGGGAATTTTGCTGGGAAAGTGTTGTCCTGGTATAATACGGGCGCCCTCGCTTCCAGCAGATATGTTTGAGTCCTCCCTTCCTGGTTCCCAAATATTAGGGCCTTGATAAATCGCCTCTTGAAACAGAAGAAATGTTCCCCTCGGGCCGGCACAACTGCATATTTTCTTTTCTGACTTATGGGAGCCATAACTTATTTTATTTTTTCAAATGTAGTGGTACGAGGGCTGTCTTTTGTGGGCTGTAGCATTTATTTATACCATTTTGGGGTACATGTGACTTTTGATCACTTTATTCCATTTTTGTAAGGCAAAGTGATTAAAAAAAAAGCAATTCCTGCATAGTTTTTAATATGGTCACAGTAGGGATGCACGATGCATGGAAACTTCGATACGGTTTCTATACTGTGCATCCCCAAACGGTTCGATACCGTTATTTCATGTATTTCGATACTTAGCTGTGCGGCCGCACAGCTAAGTATAGTAACACATGAATCTATGAGAGTGGGGCTGCGGCTGTGTTATGCAGTCATTGCCGCGCTCCTGAGTCCTGACAAGTGCGCGCTGTCAGGATGATGTGATGCGGCCAGTGCTGCGGCGGCACGGAAGATAGAACGTGGCGGGCGCACTACAAAATACCCCCATGTTCTGTCCTCCATGCCTGCGCCGCCGCTCAAGAGCAGCCCCGCTCTATAACCGCGGAGATTAGAGAAACTTCTCATCTCCGCCGCTATTCTCCTGAATGCTGCGATCAAAGCTGACTGCAGCATTCAAGAGGAAGTGAGAAGCAGGGACGCCCCTTGGATCGCATGACAGGAATCCCTGTGACGCGATTGAGGGACATACCATACAGCAGACAGCCCAGGGTCCATTGAAGGACATAAATACTATCAGTACACAGGCGAATGTACTGTAATATAGATATATACCAGTACATTAAAGTTTAAAAATAAAGTAAAACCATAAAGTAATATTAAATAATAAAAAAAATACACACACACACCTTTTTTACAATAAACATTAAAATAAGTCTCAATACATAAAATACACACATTCAGTATTGGCGCAGCCGTAATAACCTGCAAAAATTTTTTTTGCATCATTTATGATGTGTACGCTGTCAAAAAAATACAATAAAAACTGCTTTCCATCACTTATTACTGTGGGGTGCGAGGTGCGATGAATTTAACCTCCTTGTGCCTCACATTAATAGTAATTAACCCCGTCATGTACCTCACACATTAACCCATTATGACTGAGAAATATGATGGGGTTAATTATTATTAATGTGAGGCACGTGGAGGATAAATTCATCATCACACCTCGCGCCTCACAGCAGAAAATGGAAGAACTTTTTTTAATTTTTTTTTTACTGTTGGCAAAGTATCGAATTGGTATCGAAATCGCAATACTACACGAAGTATCGGTATCGAAGTCCAAATTCTGGTATCGTGACATCCCTAGGTCACAGAACTGACTAATCTGCCGTCAGCAGCTACAACATTAACCCTATTGAGGTCAGTTTAAACAAATAGTCACAGGATGACCTATTAATATAAAACGTAACCTTTAATTTAAAAAAAAATATATACACGTAAAAGGCGGCTTGTACAACCGGGTGACACAAAATAAACACTTAACCCCTTAATGACCGGGCCTGAAAAGTTCTTAACCCCTTCCCGTCGTAAACAACTTTCAGATTTTTGCTTTTTCCTCCTTGCAGCACGAGTTGTAGTTTTTCGTAGCACCATTTATTTTGCCATATAATGTACTAGGAAACGGGGAAAAAATTATTTGTGGGGTAGAAAATGAAAAAAACAGCGATTCCTCCATGTTTTTTTGCGCGCTGTTTTTACGGAATTCACTGTGCAATTAAATGTTAACTTTATTCTGCAGGTCAATACGATTACGGCGATACCAAATATATATAGTTTTTTCTATATTTTAGTACTTTTACAAGTAAAAACCTAAGTATAAAAAATAAAATTGTATTTTGTGTCTCCAAATTCTGAGAGCCATAACTTTTTTTTATTTTTCTGTCGATTAAGTGGAATGAGGGCTTATTTTTTGCGGGATAAGCTGTAGTTTTTAATAATACAATTTTGGTGTAAATGCGACTGTTTGATCACTTTTTATTTCATTTTTTGTGGGAGATGAGGTGACCAAAAAATAGACATTCTGGCGTTTATAAAATTATTTTTTTTTGCGGCGTTCACCGTGCGGGTTAAATAATGATATATTGTAATAGTTCAGACTTTTACGGACGCCGCGATACCAATTATGTTTATTTATTTTTTTACTATGCTCTAGGGGGAAAAGGATTTTTTTATTTTTTTTACACCAAAAAAAACTTTAACTAATTTTTACTTTTTTATTAGTCCTCCCAGGGGACTTCAAACAGCGAGGCAGGGCTTAATAGGTGTACAAAGATGGCGGACCTGGGGGTCTTCATTAGGCCTCCAGGCAGCCATAGCAGCCATCGCCCCCCCCCTCGATTGCGTTCAGGGGGACACGATGAGTTGTTAGAGGGGGCCGCCCCCTCTTTCTAACTATTTAAATGCTGCAGTCAGTATTGACCGCGGCATTTAACGAGTTAAAGTAGCGGGATCGCGCTTGAGCATGATGCCGCTAGTTAGGGTATGTGCACACACACTAATTACGTCCGTAATTGACGGACGTATTTCGGCCGCAAGTCCCGGACCGAACACAGTGCAGGGAGCCGGGCTCCTAGCATCATAGTTATGTACGATGCTAGGAGTCCCTGCCTCGCTGCAGGACAACTGTCCCGTACTGTAATCATGTTTTCAGTACGTGACAGTTGTCCTGCAGCGAGGCAGGGGCTCCTAGCGTCGTACATAAGTATGATGCTAGGAGCCCGGCTCCCTGCACTGTGTTCGGTCCGGGACTTGCGGCCGATTTACGTCCGTTAATTACGGACGTAAATAGTGTGTGTGCACATACCCTTACTCTGAAGTGTCGGCTGTAACATACAGTCGACACCCGCATCGTATGGAGCGAGTTCACTCTGTGAGCCTGCTCCATACTTCCCCTTCCCGGCTATGATGTAACTGTATGTTATATGTCGGGAAGGGGTTAATGACCAGCTATATTTTTTCAGTTTTTACCTCTTTTGCATTTCAGCAGCCATAACTTTTTGATTTTTTTTCATTGACGTGGCTGTATGAGGCCTTGTTTTATGCGGGAGAAATTGTATTATTTTTTTTCCATAGTTTGGAGGTAGAAAAAACTTACTTTTACGCGTGAATATAAGAAAAAGCTATTCTCGGCATCGTTTTTCTTGTTTGTTTTTTTATCCCGTTCACATTTCACGCTAAATAACCCGTTAGATTAATTCTTCAGGTTATTACGGTCGTTTAGATACCTAATATGTGTAGGGTTTTTTTGTTTTTATTTAGTGTAGGGGCAATAAAATATATTTTATGCAAAATAATACAATAATAAAAAACAGCTCCGATGTCAATGTGCAGAAATTTTTGTTTCATCCCTTCCCTTTTTCCATCCCTTGGTTGAACTTGATGGACGTGTCTTTTTTTCAACTGTACTTTGTAACTATAACCCGGCCTCCTTTGAGATCCCCTCTGACTATAGACGGAGCTGTGGGTGGACAGGATTAGTTTTTTTGCCATGCGGTTCTGCCTACGGCCACACCACCCGGAACGCGCCCCGTCTCGAAAGCTGGGCCGGGCCTGGTTAGTGCTTGGTTGAGACCACCTGTATTTTTTTTTTTTTGTGTGATTTTTATTTTTTTGGGGGGTAGGGGGGCAGCGACGTTGGTGGTATGTGATTGCGCTGCCTCTTGTATACAAGAATATAGCTGCCGTCGTGCCGCCACGATTTACAAAAATATATTCCAAGCATTTTATTACTAACCCCTTTATACGAGAATAACCACATGTTTCTTATCCGGCTGATGTTATTTAATGACTATTATATTCGGCTGGCCACACTGAGTATCTTGTTTTTTGCGGTCTGTTGTCTGTCCAATCAGGGGAGTCGGCGGGCGGCACTGCAGGGGGTTATAAGGCCAGGACTCCTTTTTGTTTGGATATGTGACCTGACCTGGTTTGGATGGAGGTAACGTTTCTAGTAACAATTTGCATGTGGTACATCATATACATATAATTTGGTTACCTCTATGCTGCTGTTGGAATTGTAGTCTTTATTTTATAGGTGAGGGTACCTGCAAGAACATTATCATGGCAGCTCTTGACTGATTTCATGTGTCCCCTGATAAACTATGGTTTATCCATAGCGAAAGACTTGGGACCGGTTATTTTGGGACAAAAAGTTAAAATCCTTTTTGGTGTTTATGACATGGATACCCCAATAATGTGACACTACAGATACTATGCTGCTGATATATCTACGTTCTAGCACTGGACTGTCTTATGGTAACTATTGTGGTGACACATGTAGGAATGTTTTTTTGTGAGATATCCGTGTGACCTGCAATATGTGTGACATGAGAAATAAGTCATTTATCATATGTGAAGTATTATACGTGCTGTTCTTTACTCTGTATTAACCTCCCTGCACCTCTTGGTAAGAGGTACCGATTAGGGTTTTCTGTTAGGAGGCCCCCAGAGTGGGATCCCCTTTGTTCAATGCCCCTTCGTTCCGCTGCAGGCACGGTCCTCTAGAAAAAGGGATATATGCACTGCGAGATTTATGATATTTCCCTGCTTGTTCATCCAAATGTTTTTGTGTGACCTGTTTTTTTTTAATTTACCCCTTAACGACTGGCGTATAGTGTTTTTACGTCAGCCGTTCAGGGTAGTTCTTCTGACGTGCCGCCTTTTCACGTCGGCACTTAAGAAGAACTTTCCCCGCATCGTGCGGGGTGCTGCTGAAGCCCGGGCTGTTAGTAATGATCGGAGACCACTAGCAATTGTCTCCGATCATATTTAACCCCTCAGATGCCGCGCTAAATAGCAAGCACCGCGTCTGAGTGATTTTAGAGGGAGGGGGCTCCCTCTATCATCCCACTGGCATCCCTGCGTGCATCGCGGGGTGCCGATGGGTTCTATGGCAGGCCCCCAGGTCTGCCTTTAGTGATTGCCTGTTTGGCAGTGCCAGAGGCATGACCTAGCAGGTGCCTGTCAGTTTTACACTGACCGGCAATAATACACTGCAATACCGAAGTGTTGCAGTATATTATAATAGCGATCAAAAGTTTGCACAATAAAGTCCCCTAGTGGGACTAAAAAAAAAGAAAAAAAAGTTAAATAAAGATTGAAATAAATAAATAAATGTCCCAAGTAGAAAAAAAATAAAACCCCCACTTTTTCCCCTTACAAAATACTTTTTATTATGAAAAAAAGTCAAAAGTTACTCATATTTGGTATCGCCGCGTCTGTAACAAACTCAACTATAAAACGATTACATTATTTAACCCGCACGGTGAACGCCGTAAAAAATATAATAAAAAACAACGCCAGAATTGCTGTTTTCTGTTCATCCTGCCTTCAAAAGTATTTGATAAAAAGTGATTAAACCGTCGCATCTACTCGAAAACGGTACCGATAAAAACTACAGGTTGTCCCGCAAAAAAAAAAGACCTCATGCAACTGCATCGGGCAAAAAATAAAAAAGTTATGGCTCTTAAAATATGGCGACACAAAAGCAAATAATTTTGAAAAAAAATTGTTTTTACAGTGTAAAAGTAGGAAAACATAAAAAAATCCCAAAAAAAGTTATTAAAAAGAAACGTACAAAATTGCTCGGTCATTAAAGAGGCTCTGTCACCAGATTTTGCAACCCCTATCTGCTATTGCAGCAGATAGGCGCTGCAATGTAGATTACAGTAACGTTTTTATTTTTAAAAAACGAGCATTTTTGGCCAAGTTATGACCATTTTTGTATTTATGCAAATGAGGCTTGCAAAAGTACAACAGGGCGTGTTTAAAAGTAAAAGTCCAACTGGACGTGTATTATGTGCGTACATCTGGGCGTGTTTACTACTTTTACTAGCTGGGCGTTCTGACGAGAAGTATCATCCACTTCTCTTCAGAACGCCCAGCTTCTGGCAGTGCAGACACAGCCGTGTTCTCGAGAGATCACGCTGTGACGTCTCTCACTTCCTGCCCCAGGTCCTGCATCGTGTCGGACACATCGGCACCAGAGGCTACAGTTGATTCTGCAGCAGCATCAGCGTTTGCAGGTAAGTAGCTACATCGACTTACCTGCAAACGCTGATGCTGCTGCAGAATCAACTGTAGCCTCTGGTGCCGATGTGTCCTCGCTCGTCTGACACGATGCAGGACCTGTGAGTGACGACACAGCGTGATCTCTCGAGAACACGGCTGTGTCTGCACTGCCAGAAGCTGGGCGTTCTGAAGAGAAGTGGATGATACTTCTCGTCAGAACGCCCAGCTAGTAAAAGTAGTAAAAACGCCCCGATGTACGCACATAATACACGCCCACTTGGACTTTTACTTTAAACACGCCCACTTGGACTTTTGCAAGCCTCATTTGCATAAATACAAAAATGGTCATAACTTGGCCAAAAATGCTCGTTTTTTAAAAATAAAAACGTTACTGTAATCTACATTGCAGCGCCGATCTGCTGCAATAGCAGATAGGGGTTGCAAAATCTGGTGACAGAGCCTCTTTAAGGTTTAAAATCCCTTCGGTATTGAGGGGTTAAAGGTTAAGATATATATATATATATATATATATATATATATATATATATATATATATATATATATATATATATATATATATATATATTTTTCAAATGCGTTCACTGTGCTTTATAAATTACATTTTAACTTTATTCTGTGAGTCAGTATGATTATGGTTTTACCAAATTTATATAGCTTTTCATATCTTTTACTACTTTTGCACAAAAAAATATTTTTTTACAAAAAAAATATTTTTTTACAAAAAAAATCATGATTCTGGGTCACCATATTCCAAGAGCCATACGTTTTTTGCTTTTCCGTCTATGGGGCTGTGAGAGGGCTTGGTTTTTGCAGGACGAGCTGTACTTGTGACTTTTTGATCACTTTTTATCCTATGGGTATGTTCACACGGCAAACGGCCGTAAAATACGGTTCTGTTTTCAGCCTCTGTTTTTCAGCCATTTTGTATGCATCAAGTGGTTTTTTTTTAATGCATTTTTTACGGCCGTTTTTCTATTGAGACTATGAAAAATGGCTCAAGAAGTGGCATGCACTGTTTTTTTACATGCCGTTTTTATAAACGGCCGTGTAAAAACCCTGTGGGAAAGAAACGCAGTATTTCCCATTGAAATCAATGGGCAGATGTTTGGAGGCGTTCAGCCTCCGTATTTTTAGATGTTTTTCGGGGCGTTTAAGGCCTGAAAATGAGCAGTGTGAACATACCCTAATTTTTTTTGGGAGGCAAGGCGGCCAAAAAACACAGCAATTCTGCCATATTTTTTATTTTTTTAATACAGCGTTGACGTTGCGCTATAAATTACATGTCAAACTTTATTCTGCGGGTCAGTACGATTCTAACGATACCAAATTTATATCATTTTTTTATGTTTTATAACTTTTTGCACAATAAAACAGTTTTGTAAAAATAATGTATTTATTGTGTTGCCATGTTCGGTTTATTTTTTCGTCGATGGAGCTTTGTGAGGGCTTGTTTTTTTGCGGGTGTAAGCTGTTTTTTTGTTTTTTTTTGGATACATATGACTTTTTGATCACTTTTTATTCCCATTTTTGGAAGGCAAGTGACCAGAACTCAGCAATTCTGGCATAGTTTTTTGTTTTTTTTACTGTGGGATTTGAAAAATGGGCTTTGAGCCTTAAGGCCCAAACTAGGCTGTGTCATTAAGGGGTTTCGCTTTTTTTTTTTTTTTTTTGGTCCCACTAGGGGACTTGTGGGTCCAACTGTCTGATCGCTTTTCTAATACACCTATGCAGTGCAATGCATTAGAATGGTCAGTCTCAGGCCTGATTAAAACGTGTCTGTTTTACGGTCCGTTTTTTTTTTGCGTACTCATTTCATGCATTTCAATTCCCTGTGGTATCTGTGTGCTTTTTGTGTGGCATCCGTGTTCCCGTTTTTTTGGGGATTGGCGGCAAGCCACTTAGATCCTGTGTTGCTTTTGACCACTGCATTTACGGGGGTTAATGGTGGGAATCAGAACAAGCTGTGGTCCCTGCCGTTACAGCAGTGTGTCAGCTGTAATATACAGCTGACAACTTCTGGTGATGGCACGGGCTCCGCTTCTGAGCCCGTGCCATTATTTTGTCATTACTACATGTGTCGGCAACTCCTCACCGTTCATGACGTACAGTTAGGACAAATGTTGGGAAGAGGTTAACATTTGGAGTAAATAATATGATATTTATGTAGTTGAGGAAATTTTAAAGGGGTTGATACCAATTATTATGATCAATAAGGCTGGGTTCACACAACCTATTTTCAGACGTAAACGAGCCGTATTATGCCTCGTTTTACGTCTGAAAATAAGGCTACAATACGTCGGCAAACATCTGCCCATTCATTTGAATGGGTTTGCCGACGTACTCTGCAGACGACCTGTCAGTTACGCATCGTCGTTTGACAGCTGTCAAACGACGACGCGTAAAAATACAGCCTCGTCAAAAGAAGTGCAGGACACTTCTTTCAGACGTAGTTTGAGCCGTTCTTCATTGAACTCATTAAAGCACAGCTCAAAATTTACGGCTGTCAGAGAAGCCTCGCAAAATACGAGGAGCTGCATTTACGTCTGAAACGAGGCAGCTGTTTTCTCCTGAAAACAGTCTGTCTTTTCAGACGTAAAAGCCTCTCATCGTGTGCACATACCCAAAAGGAATTGATCGGGTTGAAAAAAGGGCAATTATTTTTTTATTTTATTTTTTTAGTTCCACTAGGAGACTTGAAGGCTTGATCTTTTGATCGCACGTATTGCACTCCTTATTATAACTGTCAGTCTAAGGCCTTATTCACAGGAACGTGTCCGTTTTGCGCGCATAAAAAACGTGTTTTTCCTGCGTTACACTGTCACACGGAACTGCATGGTGCGGGTCTGCGTTTGTCATCAGTATGTCACGCGTTTCACGTCAGCAAAATAAACTGAAGGTGTTTGTTCTTTTTCAAAATCATTCCTTTAGCAACTGTTTCGTGAATCACGCACAGCACACGGATGTGCGTCCGTGTTCTGTCTGTGATTTTCACGCACCCATTGACTTCAATGGGTGCGTGATGCGCAAAAAACGCACAAGTATAGGACATGCAGTAAGTTTCACGCAGCGGACACATGCTGCGTGAAAAACACAATGTCTGAAAGGCCCCATTGACTTGCATAGGTCCGTGTGACGTGCGTCATTTTCACGCGCGTAACACGGACGTGAAATGCGCTCGTGTGAATTAGGCCTTACACTGAGAATCCGCCTTCAGGGCCCTGCCTGTTTGTTGGCGTGATCGCTATTGATGCAGTCTGAGCCTAGGTGTGTATTACAGTCGGCTCCCGCTGTTGATGATGCAGGCTCAAGTCCTGGGCCGGCGACGCCTGCATGCTGTAACTTTATGGCAAATCCGCTTCCCTCCCATCATGTACCTATGCATCCTGGGGTGGTTAAATGGGCAAATTAGCACAAAAAAAGCTACTCTATTTTTGCCTATATGTCACCATAGTTTTTGATATTTAAATAAAATGTAGTATTAGACAAAGAACTTAAAGGGAGTTTGTCATCAGAAATTGGCCAATCAACGCAGCAGTGGATTAAAGAGGCTCTGTCACCAGATTTTGCAATCCCTATCTGCTATTGCAGCAGATAGGCGCTGCAATGTAGATTACAGTAACGGTTTTATTTTTTAAAAACGAGCATTTTTAGCCAAGTTATGACCATTTTTGTATTTATGCAAATGAGGCTTGCAAAAGTACAACTGGGCGTGTTGAAAAGTAAAAGTACAACTGGGCGTGTATTATGTGCGCACATCGGGGCGTTTTTACTAGCTGGGCGTTCTGACGAGAAGTATCATCCACTTCTCTTCAGAACGCCCAGCTTCTGGCAGTGCAGACGCAGCCGTGTTCTCGAGAGATCACGCTGTGACGTCACTCACAGGTCCTGCATCGTGTCAGACGAGCGAGGACACATCGGCACCAGAGGCTACAGATGATTCTGCAGCAGCATCGGCGTTTGCAGGTAAGTAGCTACATCGACTTACCTGCAAATGCCGATGCTGGGCGTTCTGAAGAGAAGTGGATGATACTTCTCGTCAGAACGCCCAGCTAGTAAAAGTAGTAAAAACGCCCCGATGTACGCACATAATACACGCCCACTTGGACTTTTGCAAGCCTCATTTGCATAACTACAAAAATGGTCATAACTTGGCCAAAAATGCTCGTTTTTTAAAAATAAAAACGTTACTGTAATCTACATTGCAGAGCCTATCTGCTGCAATAGCAGATAGGGGTTGCAAAATCTGGTGACAGAGCCTCTTTAAATTGGCTCCGTAGCAGCGATAATAACTTTATTCCTTATACGCAAATTAGCTTTTTGGACCAACGAGGGCACCGCCGTTGCTCCAAACAGCCCTACCTTCTATCCCCAGTCCCTCCCTTCCTGCTTTCCTTCTACACTGCCTTGCACTGTCAATCAAAGAAGTCGTGGTCACGCCTGGCCCCTTATTCACCGGAGCACGCCCGCGCATCGGCTTTTGAATCGGTGCAGTACAGCAGTAAAGTTTCACCGGTCGAATTGGCTCTATTGCGCATGCGCCAATTATGTCACACTACGCCCAGGTGCTGTACTGCGCGTGCACCGATTCTGAGGCATGGGCGCAATCAGAGGAATGCAGGGCCTGGCGTGAAAACGTCTTCTACACTGCCTTGCCCTGTCGGTCAAAGAAGGGACGGAGAGACGGACTGGGGATAGACGGTAGAGCTGTTTGAGCAACGGTGACGCCCTCGTTGCTCCAAAAAGCTCTTTTGCATACGAAAAATAAAGTTATGGCTGCAACGGAGCCACGAATCCGAAAAAGGGGTTATATTCCGGTGAGGCCGCACTATATTACTGTGCTGCTGCTTTGATGGGCCAATCTCTGGTGACCGACTCCTTTTAAGTAATCGCACGTTGCAAGTTTTATATTATTACTGCTTTTATTTACCAGATATTCATCATCCATGTGAAAAAGTAACTGCCCCCTAAAAGTTGATATCTGGTTGCACCACCACCTTCAGGGTATGTGCCCACGGGGCGGATTGGCTGCAGGTTTTCGGCAATGGATAATATTGCGGAAAAACCAAAATGTATTACAGTAGCAGCAAAGTGGATGAAATTTCATATACACGCTGCACAAAAAATATGAAGAAATGAAGTGCGGAAATCCGGTGCGGATTCTCAATCTGCAGCATGTCGATTTCTCTTGCGAAAACTGCTGCGTGTGGACGGCCCCCTAGAAGAAATAATTGCAGCCAAGCACTGGCTATAATTTGCTCAGTCTTTCACATTTCGGTAAAGTTCTGTTGTAGTTACCATTGAAGTCAAAGAAAGAGGTCAATTTGAAACCGAAAGTGTCCAATATCTTCCATGACCTTCCATGATCTTCTGTTTTACTTTCCATTTCAATGTGTAAAAGTGGATCCCCTAAAGAGTGAAGTCAGATGTTAGTGTGAACAGCGCTTTATGTAAATAAAGAATAAAAGTAAGGGGCTCCTGTGCATAGAACTGTGTAGTTACGTGTAGCGCTGTGTACCCATTTTTTACTAGTAAGTTATCCATGTAAAGAAAAAAAAACATCTTTTGTTTGTACTAGACAAAGGAAGAGTCGAGCTGCTTAACCCTGCGTGCAGGTAGAATATTCAGGGCTTTCCATTGGACATTTTCCCATTGCTGATTTATGACATTCTGTATGGCCAAAGGTAAGATCTAGGGCTTAGCAGTGCAGACAAAAACACATCAATATCGCCCAAGGCAAAAAGATTAGCCCGGGTTTCCCGGCCACCTATGAATGCTTACTAGTAAAACGGCGTACAGCTTTATTAGAGTAATTATAAGCATACAAATGAAAATTAAAACCGCAATCTGAATGTTAATTTTAAACGAAGGGAATATCGTAAGAAATTTCACTCCTTGAATACAGACCTTATCAAGGCTCATAAATTATTGGTGAATTCCTGTACTGCTGAGGCTAAAATTGCGTATCTAGCAACTAAGTCTCTATTGGAGACCTACCTACAGGGTCAGGCTAGATGGGGTGTGGATCTGACCAGTAACAGATATTTTAGATGGGGTAACCGTATCGGCTCTCTGCTGGCAAAGGTTCACAGACCTAAGCGCTCGAACGACAACATATGATCAGGAGGAAACAAAATCATTCCTATCCAAGCTTCATCTGCCCAAACTGACTGAAGACAATAGAACAGTTTTAAATAATGATATCACGGAGGCGGAGGTTGCTTTAGCAATCTCTAATCTACCCAATAATAAAGCGCCGGGTCCTGACGGCCTATCGGCGGAATATTACAAACTTTTGCCAGATATTGTATCGACATGGACGAGGACCTTACAAGCCATATTTAGTGGGGAGATCAACATGCCTAACTTTCATGAGTCCAGGACCATGTTGCTTCCCAAACCTGATAGGGATCCAACTCTCCTTTCCTCCTATCGCTCGATTTCCCTTTTAAACCAAGACTATAAGCTCCTAACAAAGATTTTGGCTGACCGTCTCCAAACCATGCTTGGACCAATTGTTGCCCCAACCCAGTTAGGTTTCTTGAGGAATAGACATTCCACTAAAGGTATTCGCCAGGCTGTAGCAGCCACGGTCTCTGCCCTAGACCCCTCCGCCCCAGTGACCATGTTGTTGGGACTTGAAGTGGAATAAGCGTTTGATTCTGTCTCATGGCCATTTCTCACAGCGGTGTTGCAGTCCCGGGACTTCGGAGACCGCTTTCTAACATTCCTTTCACGCTCACAGGCCTGCTCTGTCACATCCCTTATCATCAATGGGCTTAACTCGCCTCCTATCTCCATTTTCAGGGGTACGCGTCAGGGGTGCCCTCTCTCACCGTTACTTTTTAACTTGTCCCTAGATCCACTTCTCCGTCATCTCCAGTCCCTAGCATGTTTTCAAGGCATACAAATTGGAGATTCTCAAATTAAACTATCGGCATTTGCAGATGATATTTTGCTGTTCATATCCAACCCTGCCTCTACGTTACAACTAATCCTCCAGGATATCTCAATTTATGGCGCCTTGTCAGGTTTTAAGATCAATCTACAAAAATCAGAAGCCCTAATTCTCAAGGGTCCCTCCAGGCCACTCTGTTCTTCGAAGCATGCATTTAAATGGAACTCTGACTACATTCCCTATTTGGGGGTACGCATCACAAGACAACCATCACGTTTATATCAACGAAACCTTAATTCCTTTGTTGCATGTTTGGAATCCCAACTCGTGGCTTGGAGGCACTTTACTCTTTAATAGATTGGCCCTACCCAAAAATGATAAATGGTTGTCTTCCCTAAATTGTTATATTTACTACAATCCTTTCCTATATACTTGAGACCAGTGGACGTTAGACGGCTGAATGCTCTCTTCCGAGGCTTCATTTGGAACCAGAGAAGACCAAGAGTGAGTCTATGCATACTGCAACAACGCCGTGAACATGGTGGGATTAATTTTCCCCAGATTCACTTATACAATATGGCAGCTCAACTGCGAGTGATTGGAGATTGGATAACCGGCAGCTCCTGCTTTACTGATTCGACATTAGATCTACAATTTTCCAAACCCATTTCCTTAACATGCCTTCTACACACTCCCTACTCGGCTCTATCGCCTGATCAACTGGATAATCCCCTAGTAATGTCCTCCTGGAAGACATGGACCAAGGTCAGACAACACTTGGGTTTAAACCCTAGATTTTCCCTACTCCTTCCTTAAATCCATAACTCTGACTTCCAAAACGCCAACCCCCATGTGGTCTTTCGTGTATGGGCTCGGAGGGGGTTGACATGTATTAGTCAGATAATTAACATGCTCACTCGTCGTCCCTACTCATTTAATGAACTACGTATTCAATTAGATTTTTTGGGCCAACAACCATTTTATTACATGCAGGCCTGTAACTATGCTCATAAGGTCATTAGACATTTACAAGATCAAGACTGGGATGACTTCTTCTGTCACTTAACTCCATCTCATCAATGCCGAAAGAGACTAATCACTACATACTATAATGTTTTAAGACAGTCACTGGACTACGCTAAATCGAGATCGGGTGTATCTTACTGGGTTGACCACTTAGATCACATCACTCATGATGATGTCCTATCATCTGTAACTATGGCTGCCAAATACCTCCCATCAGCCATGTACTGGGAGATGTCTTTTAACTCCTTAATGACCAGCCTATTTTGGACCTTAATGACCAAGCTATTTTTTAAGTTTTTCAATCGTCGCATTCCAAGAGCTATAACTCTTTCATTTTTGCATCTACATAGCTGTATAAGGTCTTGTTTTTTTGCAGGACAAGTTGTATTTTTTAATAGCACCATTTTTAGGTACATATTATTTATTGATTAACTTTTTTTGGGGGGGGAATAGAAAAAAATCTGAAATTTCGCCACTCTTTTTTGCGTCCTAAATCTACGCCGTTTACCGTGTGGCATAAATAACACAATAACTTTATTCAGCGGGTTGTTACGATTGCAACGATACCAAATTTGTATAGTTTTTGTATGTTTTACTACTTTTACACAGTAAAAACGCTTTTTTTTCTAAATTATTCGTTTTTGTGTCTCCATATTTGAAGAGCCGTAACGTTTTTATTTTTTCGCCGATGCAGTTGTATGAGGGCTTTTTTTTTGCGGCAAGACTTGTAGTTTTTATTGGTACCATTTTGGAGTAGATGCGACTTTTTGATCACTTTTTATCACATTTTTTTAAAGTCAGTATTCACAGAAAACAGCAATTTTTCCATAGTTTTTTATTCATTTACGGCGTTCACCGTGTAGGTTAAATAATGTAATAGATTTATAGTCGGGGTCGTTACGGATGCGGCGATACCAAATATGTGTAACTTTTTAACTTTATTTTGTTTTTTTTAATAGTAAAGCATTGTGTAAGGGGAAAAGCTGGGTTTTTCATTTATTTTCACTTTTTTTTTTTAATTAACTTTTTATTGAACTTTTTTTTTACTTTTTTACTAGTCCCATTAGGGGACTATAATATGCGATTCTGCGATCGCATTTATAATACACTGCAATACTTTTGTATTGCAGTATATTATGCCTGTCCGTTTAAAACGGACAGGCATCTGCTAGGTCATGCCAGAGGCATGACCTAGCAGGCATACACTACAGGCAGACCTGGGGGCCTTTATTAGGTCCCCGGCTGCCATCACAGACACAGACACTCGGCGATTGTATCGCCGGGTGTCGGTGGGGGAGAGAGGGAGCTCCCTCCCTCTCTCCAAAACCACTCAGATGCGGTGCTCGCTATTGTGCACCGCATCTGAGGGGTTAAACGTGTGAGATCGATACTAATATCGATCTCACCCGGCAGAGCAGGGACGCTCCCAGCCCTCAGCTGCCTCTAGCAGCTGAGAGCAGGGAGATTTGACAGCTCCCTGCTCTGTAAACTTATTCCGATGCCGCGACGTAAAAAGTCTATGGCATCGGAATAAGGCCCGTTAGTGACCGACGTAGAAACACGATGGGCCGGTCACTAACGGGTTAAAATAGCTCATAGGGCTTACGTGTCCCCTTATAGGTGCTTTCTCATGGGTAACTCCTCTGACCATTCGTGTTTAAAGAGGCTCTGTCACCAGATTCTCAAACCCCTATCTCCTATTGCATGTGATCGGCGCTGCAATGTAGATAACAGCAAAGTTTTTTTTTTTTTTTAAAACGCTCATTTTTGGCCAAGTTATGAGCTATTTTATGTTTATGCAAATGAGCTTTGAAATGGACAACTGGGCGTTTTTTTTTTCGTTATGTGCAACTGGGCGTGTATTGTGTTTTTAACTGGGCGTGTTTATGTGTATGACGCTGACCAATCCGTGACCAGTCAGCATCATACACTCCTCAACATCTGCACGCTCCTCTCCTGAAATATTCTGTGCTGCTGTGAACTCTGCTCTTACCATTACGTAGCTCCCAGTTTGTTACCTCTCCTCCACTCCTGTCCTCAATAACACCTTCACATGATTGGCAAGTCACCACCCCGCACAAGATCCTACTGCACGGCTGACAGCCGTCAGCTGTATAGCTAACAGCACGGTTGTGTTGGAAGCGCGCCCTGCTGTGTCTCACTTAGCAGCTGGGTGTGTTCCCCTTATCTAGCTGCTACGTTCTATCCTGACCGCCGGTGAATTCTCCGTGCGGTCTTCGCAGTGCTGCTACCCCGTTTACCTACGGGAGCAGAACGCAGCTCCTGAAATACTCTGTGCTGCCTTAAACTCTGTGGACACGTCAGGCTATTTTAGCAATTTTAGATTTATGCTAATGAGTTGCTTAATGCCCAAGTGGGCGTATTTTTACTTTAGACCAAGTGGGCGTTGTACAGGGGAGTGTATGACGCTGACCAATCAGCGTCATGCACTCCTCTCCATTCATTTACTCAGCTCATAGGGATCCTGTTAGATCCTTATGTGCTGTCATACGTACACATTAACAATACTGAAGTGTTTAGACAGTGAATAGACATTCCACGGGATGTCTATTCACAATCTCTGCACTTCGTTACTCTGTCTGTGCTAGTTACAGCAGAGGACGTGTAATCTCGCGGGATTACGCGGTAAATGACAGGTTACAACGAGATCACGCTTCCTCTGCCGTAACTACCATAGAAACAATAACGAAGTGCAGAGATTGTGAATAGACATCCCGTGGAATGTCTATTCACTGTCTAAACACTTCAGTATTGTTAATGTGTAAGTATAAGACAGCACATAAGGATCTAACAGGATCCCTATGCGCTGAGTAAATGAATGGAGAGGAGTGCATGACGCTGATTGGTCAGCGTCATACACTCCCCTGTACAACGCCCACTTGGTCTAAAGTAAAAACACGCCCACTTGGGCATTAAAGAGGCTCTGTCACCAGATTTTGCAGCCCCTATCTGCTATTGCAGCAGATAGGCGCTGCAATGTAGATTACAGTAACGTTTTTATTTTTAAAAAACGAGCATTTTTGGCCAAGTTATGACCATTTTCGTATTTATGCAAATGAGGCTTGCAAAAGTACAACTGGGCGTGTTGAAAAGTAAAAGTACAACTGGGCGTGTATTATGTGCGTACATCGGGGCGTGTTTACTACTTTTACTAGCTGGGCGCTCTGATGAGAAGTATCATCCACTTCTCTTCACAACGCCCAGCTTCTGGCAGTGCAGCACTGTGACGTCACTCACAGGTCCTGCATCGTGTCGGCACCAGAGGCTACAGATGATTCTGCAGCAGCATCAGCATTTGCAGGTAAGTAGCTACATAGACTTACCTGCAAACGCCGATGCTGCTGCAGAATCATCTGTAGCCTCTGGTGCCGACACGATGCAGGACCTGTGAGTGACGTCACAGTGCTGCACTGCCAGAAACTGGGCGTTGTGAAGAGAAGTGGATGACACTTCTATACACAACGCCCAGCTAGTAATAGTAGTAAACACGCCCCGATGTACGCACATAATACACGCCCAGTTGTACTTTTACATTTCAACACGCCCAGTTGTACTTTTGCAAGCCTCATTTGCATAAATACGAAAATGGTCATAACTTAGCCAAAAATGCTCGTTTTTTAAAAATAAAAACGTTACTGTAATCTACATTGCAGCGCCTATCTGCTGCAATAGCAGATAGGGGTTGCAAAATCTGGTGACAGAGCCTCTTTAAGCAACTCATTAGCATAAATCTAAAAATGCTAATAAAGAGGTAAAAATAGATATATTTTTTTAAAATAAAAAGCATTACTGTCACCTACATTATAGCGCTGATCTCCTTATATAGGAGATAGGGCAATTATAATGTGGTGACAGAGCCTCTTTAACCCCTTCCCGCCCAATCACGTACAGTTACGTGATTAAAACTGGTGTCTTACCGCCTTTTCACGTAACTGTACGTGATGGAGATGAAGCTGGCTCAGGAGCCGAGCCAGCGATATCACCACCGGGTGACAGCTGTATGTTACAGCTGTCACCCTGAGGTATCGGCCAGGACCAGAGCTAGCATCCGATCCGGCCGATTAACCCCTCACATGCTGCGTTCAATAGAGATCGCAGCATGTGAGGAGTTTATAGCCACCGGCACCCCAGCAACGTGATCGCTGGGTTGCCGGTGGCTGCAAAGGCGATCGGAGGGCTAATACTTATCTCCCGGCCCGCCAGTAACGGAATCCTCCTATGCCCCGTCGTCGGCGGGGCCCAGGAGGCTTGCGGTACCATCGGCAAGATGGCGCAGGCTCAGAAGCTGAGCCGGCATCATCAGCAGTGGGTGTCCGCTGTATGTTACAGCGGACACCCCAATCTATCGCCAGGAACCGGAGCTAGCTCCGATTCCTGGCATTAACCCCTTCGATGCAGCGATCCATTGTGATCGCTGCATCCTAGAGGTTTGTAGCAAATCGGCAGCCTTGCCACGCGATGGCAAGGCTGGCGACTGCTACTATGGCAACAGGAGCCCTAACAATGGAGTCCTGCCTGCCATTACGTAAGCTGATTAGGCCCCGCCCAGAGGCGGAGCCTGATCGGCTTGCTGTCAGTGAACAACCGACAGTTCCAATACATTGCACTACATAGGTAGTGCAATGTATTAGAACATCAGACAAACAGTTGGACCTTCAAATCCCCTACTGGGACTAAAAAAAAAGGGTAAAAATAAAAGTTGTAAAACATACAATAAAAGTTTATAAAGTAATCAAGTAATAAAATAAAACACAATCGCCCTTTTTCCCTTATCAAGTCATTTATTATTGAAAAAAATAATAAAGCCATACATATTTGGTATCGCTGCGACCGTAACGACCTAAACTATAAAAATATTATGTTATTTATCCAGCGCAGTGAACGCCGTAAAAAAAAACACTCAAAAACACTGCCATAATTACTGTTTTTTTGGTCAGTCTTCCAAAAATTGAAATAAAAAGTGATCAAAAAGTTGCATGTATCGAAAAATGGTACCTATAAAATCTATAACTCGTCTCGCAAAAAACAAACCCTCACACATCGACGAAAAAATTGAAAAGTTACGGTTCTCACAACATGCTGACAGAAAAAATACATTCTCTTTCCAAAAGTAATTTTATTGTGCAAAAAGTTATAAAAAAGTTCTATAAATTAGGTATCGCCAGAATCGTACTGACCCGCAGAATAAAGGTAACATGTAGTTTATAACGCATGGTGAACGCTGTATATTAAAAAAAATAACTAAAAAACTATGGCAGAATTGCTGTTTTTTTTGTCACCTTGCCTCCCAAAAAAAGGATAACAAGTGATCAAAAAGTTGCATGTACCCCAATATGGTACCAATAAAATCTACAGCTCGTCCCATAAAAAAAGACCCTCATGCAACTACGTCTATGAAAAAATAAAATAAGTTAATGCTCCAATAAGTCAGGAAAGAAAAATATCCAGTTGTGCTGGCCCGAGGGGAACATTTCTTCTGTTTCAAAAGGCGATGTATCAAGGCACTAAAATTAGGGAACCAGGAAGGGGAGGGCCCAAACATATCTGCTGGAAGCGAGGGCGCCCGTATTATACCAGGACAATGCAGTGTCCCGGCAAAATTCCCCAAACTGCAAAGGTGGAGAGTGTGGACCAAAAGGATAAGGAAGGACATTTATCAGTGCGACACCGGCCTGTGCAGAAAGGATCAATCATAGTGTAATACACATCTATGGATCATTTTTATTATTTTTTTTACCCCATTATTATACCACCTGACTATGCCCCTGATGTACTCTGCCCAGCTCACATATGCCCCACATTATAAACACCAGTAAGACTCCAAACAAAACTATTACCAAGCAAATTCCACGCTCCAAAAGCCAAATGGCGCTCCCACCCATCTGAGCCCTACAGTGTGCCCAAACAGCAGTTTACGTCCACAGATATGGCATCGCCATACCCGGGAGAACCCTTTTAACAATTTTTGAGGTGTGTGTCCCCAGTGGCATAAGCTGGGCACGACATATTTGACAATGAATTGGCATATCTAGGGAAAATTTTTAATTTGTACCTTCGGCAGCGCAATCATTTATCTAAAAGACACGTGGGGTGAAAATGCTCACTACACCCCTTAATAAATGCCTTGAGGGGTGCAGTTTCCAAAATGGGCTCACTTCTCGGGTTTCTTTTATTTCACATCAAAGCCTCTGCAATTGTGAACCAATACTTTATATGTCGCCAAATTACGCCTCAATTTCACATGGTACTCTTTCACTCCTGAGCCCTGTCGAATGTCCAGGCAAAAGATTAGGGACACACGTAGGGTGTTTCTAAAACCGGGAAACACCGCATAATAATTGAGAGCTGTCTTATTATGGTGGCACAAGCTGGGCACCACATATTGGCATATCTATGGAAAAAATCCCATTTTCACTCTGCAACATCGAGTGCACACTAATTTCTGCAAAACACTTGTGGGGTTAACATGCTCACTACACACCTAGGTGAATACCTTGAGGGTGTTGTTTCCAAAATGGGGTCACTTCTGGGGGGGATCCACTGTTTAGGTTCCACAGGGACTTTGCAAATGCAACATAGCGACCAGAAACCAAATGCAGCAAAATCTGTACACCAAAAGCAAATGGCGCGCCTTCCCTTCTGAGCCCTGCCGTGTGCCCAAACAGCATTTTATGACCACATATGTGGTATTGCCGTAATCCAGAGAAGTTGCTTTACAAATGTTGGGGTTCTTTTTTTCCTTTGTTGAGAAAATTAAAAATTTGGAGCTAAAGCTACGTCTTATTAAAGAAAAAAGATTTTTTTTATTTTCACTGCCCAATTCTAATAAAATCTATGAAACACCTGTGGGGTCAAAATGCTCACTACACCCCTAGATGGATTCCTCAAGGGGTGTAGTTTTCTCAATGGAGTCACTTTTTTGGCGTTTTCACTGTTTTGATCCCTCAGGGGCTTTGCAAATGTGACATGGCCTCAGCAAACCATTCCTGCTAAATTTGAGCTCCAAAAGCCAAATAGCGCTCTTTCCATTCTAAGCCCTGCCGTGGGTCCAAACCGCTATTTATTACCACATGTGGGGTATTGTTTTACTCGGGAGAAATTGCTTTACAAATGTTGTGGTGCTTTTTCTCCTTTAGTCCTTGTGGAAATTAGATAAAATTAGCTAAACTTACATTTTCTTTGAATGAATGTAGATTTTAATTTTCACTGCCTACTTCCAATAATTTCTGCAAAAAACCTGCGGGGTCAAAATGCTCACTATACCTCTAGATAATTTCCTCAAGGGGTGTAGTTTCCCAAATGGGGTAACTTTTGGTGGATTTCCACTGCTTTGGCACCGAAAGAGCCCTGCAAACCTGACATGGTGCCTAAAATATTTTCTAATAAAAAGGAGGCCCAAAATCCACTATGTGTTCCTTTGCTGCTGAGGCCTGTGCTTCAGTCCATTACCACACTAGGGCCACATGTGGGATATTTCTAAAAACTGCAAAATCTGGGCAATAAATATTGAGTTGCATTTCTCTGGTAAAAACTTCTGTGTTACAGAAAAAATAGATTAAAAATGAATTTCTGCAAAAACAAAATGGAATTTGAAAATTTCACCTCTACGTTGATTTAATTCCTGTGAAACGTTTAAAGGGTTAAGAAACTTTCTAAATGCTGTTTTGAATACTTTGAGGGGTGAAGATTTTAAAATGGGGTGACTTTTTGGCGGTTTCTAATATATAAGGCCCTAAAAGCTGCTTCACAACTGAACTGGCCCCTGTAAAAATAGCCTTTTGAAATTTTCTTGGAAATGTGAGAAATTGCTTCTAAAATTCTAAGCCTTGTGACGTCATAGAAAAATAAAAGGACGTTAAAAAAACTATGCCAATCTAAAGTAGACATGTGGGGGATGTTAATTAGCAACAATTTTGTGTGGTATAACTGCCTGTCTTACAAGCAGATACATTTACATTTAGAAAAATGCTAATTTTTGCAATTTTTCACAAAATTTTGGAGTTTTTCACTGATAAATATTGAATTTATCGACCAAATTTTTCCACTATCATAAAGTCCAATGTCTCACGAGAAAACAATCTCAGAATTACTTTTATAGGTAAAAGCATTCCGGAGTTATTACCACATAAAGTGAAATATGTCAGATTTGAAAAAATGGGTCTGGTCCTGAAGGCCAAAATTAGCTTGGTCCTGAAGGGGTTAAGCACCAGTGTGGCATTGTGGTACTGCGGGGGATACACGTGTCCATCCCCCCTCCCCCCTCTATCCTTCCCTTCCCCTTTCTTTATGGTTTATTTTGTGTGTTACATGTCCTATAAATATTGATCCTTTTTTTCCTTTGTCTTTGGGGTAAAATCTCTAAGGCTATGTTCACACGGGGTCTTTTGCCGAGTTTTTTGACGCGGAAACCGCGTCGCAAAACTCGGCAGAAACGGCCCGAGAACGCCTCCCATTGATTTCAATGGGAGGCGTCGGCGTCTTTTTCCCGCGAGCAGTAAAACTGCCTCGCGGGAAAAAGAAGCGACATGCCCTATCTTCGGGCGCTTCCGCCTCCGACCTCCCATTGACTTCAATGGGAGGCAGGAGAAAGCGTGTTTTATGCCCGCGGCGCTCAATGGCCGCGGGCGAAAAACGGCGCGATAATTGCTATTCACACGGAGTATTTTGGGGGAGGAATATCTGCCTCAAAATTCCGTTTGGAGCTTTGAGGCAGATATTCCTCCCCCAAAATACTCCGTGTGAACATAGCCTAATACTGTTCCTGTTCCAACGAGGATCCTTTGCAATAATTTATATGACTTGTAGGTTATATTTTCTGCAACATAATGATATTAGTGTTCAGAGATGCTATTGTCATGGGACATGTTGAATTTTTGTTCATTTGTCTGTAATGGTTGGAAAAATAAAAAATACATACTTTAAAAACAAAACAAAACGCAATGTGAACTGAAAAGTCTCCATATAGTCATACTATTGATATTCAATAGTCTGTGCCGTCTAAGTGCAGTAAAACCACCCTATTTAGATGGCCACACTGCTTATGTGAGACGCTTGAGATTTGCGGCTGCAGTTCGCTGGAGCAGGGACTTAAAGAGGCTCTGTCACCAGATTTTGCAACCCCTATCTGCTATTGCAGCAGATAGGCGCTGCAATGTAGATTACAGTAACGTTTTTATTTTTAAAAAACGAGCATTTTTGGCCAAGTTATGGCCATTTTTGTAATTATGCAAATGAGGCTTGCAAAAGTCCAAGTGGGTGTGTTTAAAAGTACAAGTCCAAGTGGGCGTGTATTAGGTGCGTACATCGGGGCGTTTGCATAACTACAAAAATGGTCATAACTTGGCCAAAAATGCTCGTTTTTTTAAAATAAAAACGTTACTGTAATCTACATTGCAGCGCCTATCTGCTGCAATAGCAGATAGGGGTTGCAAAATCTGGTGACAGAGCCTCTTTAAGTTTGTCAGAACACATTGAATTTAAAATTTAAAAAAGCCCCCCCCCCCCCCCGACATGTTTCACCACCGCAGTGGCGTCCTCAGGGGAAATATTGGGGCTAATGGTGGCGACCGCGGCTGTGTGTCCTATTTATGACCTCATTCCTGACGTCATCGGGACTAATGCTGCCAATAGTAATGATCCTCATAGAAACATCCCCCAATGGAAAATATATACTCCAATCACATACTACCATCATTCAACGAATAAGAGACTCGCTATCGGTCATGTAGTGAAGATCATGGATGGCAAAATGCTCCAATCACAGAGTGTTACCCGCCAGCCAATCGGAAACTGTCCTAGCACATGCGCACATGAAAAACACCGTCAAATGAACAAGTATGAAAAACAATTCACTGCGCATGTCCGCGAACTTAGAATCGAGAATACGATCGTCTTAGGAGTGTAACAAAGATATCCATCATGGGAGCACCAAAATTAAAATTAAATGAGCAAAGAAAAAAAATCACTAAGTATCGATGGATTTACATGACATGGGACATATCATTATCAATATCCGTCTCATGATGGAATATAAGGATGTTAGGACTCCGATAAATAGAAAGACCATCAGGAATATAGTATATAGGCAAAGATCATGTTGCCTATCAAATAAGTGAGAGAAATACTAATATCGAATATCTGCAATAGATTATATTATATAAATAGGGAAAGACTCCCCATAGAAGTATTATTAAGATATTATAGAGGATCAAAAAACTGGCGAGGCAGCCTCTGGCCACTTTATCCAGAATGAGAACAAATGAAGCGGTGGGCGGGATTATAGAAACGGCATAGCGCGCTGTCCTACCATCTTTTCAGAACTCCCATCCACTTCTGTAGGAGTTACGGAAACCGTGTAGCTTGGCGAGCTCGGCTGTGACCATTGCTGGCTTATCTTGTGGATGTCATAAATATCTAAGTCTTGATTCCCCGTAGTGTGGGCGACCTATGATAACTCCTTGTGATATGTACAACAAATGTTTACTTTTGGTTTCACTTCCTGTCATGAACCCATGTGAGTGGTGATTGTAAAGTCTTGATCGATTTGTGGAACTCTCCTCTGCCTTCAAATAGTACGAAAGCATGGAAATGTCTATGGGAGCCGTGTATACATAAAATGGGATCATGTAATATGTCGTGTATATCACATGTATGATCAAGGCTGAACCAATCTCGGGTACCAAAGCGACAAATTTGCAGCTAGTGCTGAACTTTGTAGCTTGTTTTCTACTGATATCTATGAATGTTCTTATTGTTAACCTATTATTTAGTCCAATTGGCCACTGTAGAGCTTTGTCTGGCTTAATTTACACTACGCGTTTAGGTTAGGTTTTTTTTCCCCTGCATTTGCATTGTGGCCAGATGTTTACTGGCAGTCGATTGGAGGATATGACGTTCTAGGGTAGATTTAAGTCTGTGTTCACATCACCGTCTGTGTTCCGTTGAGGGGTTCCGTCTAAGGTGTCCGTCGGGTTAACCCCTCAACGGAAAGCAAACGGAAATCTCTGCTTCCGTTTCCCTCACCATTGATATCAATAGTGACGGAAACCTAGCTAATGGTTTCCGTCTGTCACCGTTGTGACATGGTTCCGTCATTTTGATGGAATCGATAGTGCAGTTGACTGCGCTATTGGTTCCGTCAAGACCATCGGAACCATGTCACAACGTTTTTGCAGAGTTTTGCGACGCGGTTTCCGCGTCAAAAAACTCGGCAAAATACCCCGTGTGAACATAGCCTTAAAGGGTAACTAAACGTTCAACAAACTTCTGACATGTCATATTGACGTGTCAGAAGTTTTGATTGGTGGGGGTTCGAGCACTGCGACCTCCCACCAATCGCAGTAATGCTTGTGTGAGCGATGAGCCGCTTCGTTTCTGATTGGCTTTTTTACGGAAAGCCGATGTAGCGGTGTACGAGGTCGTAGACTTACTATTGAGCACGTACACAGCTACATCGATTTCCGGAAAAAGCCGAACAAAAACAAAGCAGCTCTGCGCTCACACGATCACTTCTGCCACTTCGTTTTAGCGATTGGTGCTGGTCTTGAACCTGCGATCATTAGATCGCTTATGCCATAGACTGTAACATCACAGTATTGCAGTCTATGGAAAAATCCCCAGCTGCTAGAGGAATACACAGGCTCCCGTGATGTCGCCACGCGGGAGCCGGTGACCGTCCCTGAAGTGAAAAGAGGCAGTAAAAACACCTCAGATGCCGGTGGTCACATCTGACACAGGCATCTGAGGGGTTACATGCTCGCGACCAGAGATGTCTCTGATCGCAAAAGCATTGCCGCTGGGTAACACAGCAGAGACCCGGCGGCTATGGCGCCTACTCTGATTCTGAGAGGGCGGCATTTTTAAAAACCCTTTCCTGGCGTAAATTGTCGATGGAGCGACGGGAAGGGGCTAAAGGGAATCTGTCAGCAGTTTCAACTTCTAAAAAATGCTGACCTTGCTATATACAGGACGTGAGTAGCAGCATTACTATAACTCTTGTGTCGGTCATGCAAATTGTGTTCTGTGTGGAGAGGCTGGGTCTTTGGCCTATAGACGTCAATGGGGAGCAGAAATTCCGCAACAGGTTTGTTTTGTGGCGGTTTTAACAGCGTCTACACCGCGGAAACGCAGTAGAAAACCGCTGGAAATAGGCAGGTGCACATATACTTTGCTATAACCAATGTTTAATACAAAATCCGCTGCGGCAAAAAAATGCAGCATTTCCGCAGCAATACAAGCAGGAAAACCGCACTGTTTTGTGCATATTTTTGTGACCGTTTTACCAGCGTTTTTCTTGAGCGTCTGCTGCAGATTTTTTGTTGCAGAAAATTTGCAGCGTATCGTTTGTGTGGCCAGGTTCCTAAGGGTCAGATATGCTGCGTAAGGGTAGGAACACACACAACATTTTCAGTGCGGATACACTGCGTTAAGCTGCGCAGCATATACACTGCAGGGAATGCCGCCCGGAAAATGGCAACACATTGTGATGCGTTTTTCCAGCGGAATATCTGCTGCGAAGCAGCGCTGGAAAAAGAAAACGTTCATGCTTACCCCCTCCCTCTTCTCGGCGCTTAGTCTGGCCTCCTGGGATGACGTTGCTACTGCGGTCTCATGGCCTGCAACGTCATCTAGGGAGGCCGGACTGGAGAAGAAGCAGGGACCTGCATGTGAATTTTGGGCGCGCAAAAAACGCTGCGTTTTGCGCACGTTGCTGTTCTAAGTGGCATCAGTGTTTGGTGTGTGGCTGCGTGTTTTTTGCGCGTGTGGCCTCGTTATGACGTTAGTGGTTTTAATGTTTAGAAACATAAATGAAGGAGGTGGTTTTATTATTTCCTTCATTTCGTCAACAACTGGAGTGCGAATCACGCGCGGCATACGGAAGTGCGTCCGTGTGGCGTGCGCGATTTTCACACACCCATTGACGTCAATGGGTGCGTGATGCGCGAGAAACGCTCAAGTACAGGACATGTCGTGAGTTTTACGCAGCGGACACACGCTGCGTGAAAAACATGCAATGTCTGAATGTCCCCATTGCCTTACATAGGTCCGTGCGACGCTCGTGATTTTCACGCGCGGATCACGGACGTGACCTAAACTCGTGTAAATAATGCCGAAGTATAACTTTATTATTTTTATTTTTTTTCTGACTTGCGGTTCTTATGGCGTATCGCTGTGATTCCGCCGCAAATATTGCAACACACACTGCTTTGTTTTGCGGGTTTAAGCACCCCATTGAATTTAATGGGTAATTCCGCAACAGAAGAGTTGTGTATCCGCAGAATTAATTGACATCCTGCGGTTGAAGTAACCTCACCGCAGGTTGATTTATGTGCGTCTTTTTGGATGGGTATTTACCGCAGTGTGGGGACGAGATTTGTTGAAATCTTACCCACACTGCTGCTACTGTAATACGGATTTTCCACAATTAATCAATTGCGGAAAATACGCAGTGTTTACGCTATATGTGTTCCTACCCTAAAAGGTGCGCAGCGAATCTGACCTGGAACCCGCAGCACATTCTGCCCGAAAAATGTGGTGCGGTTTTTCAGCTGGACTTTCCGGAAAACAGCATAGAAAAAAAGTTCATACTTACCGCAGCCTTTGGCCTGGTGACGCGTCCCACCTTTGCTGTCCGATCCGGCGTCCCAGAAAAACCACGAAAACGCAGCATAAATTGAAGTGCTGTGGATTTAAATTCCCGCACCGCAGGTTAATTTATAAACGTTTTTGCTGCGTTTTTTTTTCCGCAACATGGACATGAGATTTTCGAAATCCCCTCCACTTTGCAGGCTACTGAAAATGCTGCAGAATTTCTACGCAGATAATCCAAACGGAAATTCAGCAGTGTTTACGCTAGGTGTAAACTTACCGATTTCATTCAGATGAATAATTTTCATGTACGGGTGCTGTCCGAGTGTAGAACTAACAGCTCCGGGACTGAATACTGGGACTATTATAGTTAGTGGGCCAATTCAAACGTTCGGTTATTTCACGGACCATACTTCTGTGATGAGAGAATTGCAGCATGCTCCATCTTTGTCCCTTTTTCACACAGGAATGGCCCATGGAAGTCACTGGGTCTGTGGGTGCCACCCGTCCTGTGCGTCATTCATGAATCTTTGCCTGGAGACCCTTGAGAAGTGAAACCAGGAAGTAGAGGCAGAGGAGAGGGTCCTACATATAACACCTGGTCAGAAGCCCAGAAAGCTTATAAGGCTCTATATGTTATAAACAATAGAAAATGACGTTTCTGTAGTCATGTGACCATCCTGGGGGTGTTTCCATTGGGTTGAGACAATTGAGGACATTCTTCCGTTTTTTTTTTATATGGATGTGAAAAATGGATGGCGCACTGATGTCATCCGGACTGGAAAAACTGATAAACTGAAGGCAAGAATAACACCTCTTCAAAAACGGTCTGTGTGTCGGCCGCGTTTCCCAGCCCGTCCGCGGTACTGGTAAATGGGACTCCTGGCGTCATAGACATTGCAGGACTGCTGTTCTGGACTGAACAAAATGATATAGAACAACAGTTCCGCGGGGAGGCAGGGACACCTAGCATCATAAAATGTCTAAGATGCCAGGAGTCTCGTTCACCGGTACCACTGTCTTGTCGGGAAATGCGGCCAACACACCGACCGTTTTTCACGGCCCGGACTTGGTCGTGTGCAAGAGTTGTAAACTGATGCAAAATCGTCAGTTTTTTTTACTGTCTGAACTCGGACGAGTTTAACAACGCTCATCTGAATATTCCCCAAAGGGTATATAGAGGGGATCCCCCTTTCTATCAGCCAAAGATTCTCCATGTGTTTTTATCAAGGACCAATTCATTGAACGAACCCCCATAGCAATCCATGCGTAGAACTGTGGAAATTATCCTAAAATGTAGTCACATTTGCATGTTTTACATACATTTTTATAGACGTTAATGGGGAAAGGCCAATAAATCAAGTGGTGTAGTCGACCTGTCAAGTTTCGGTGGATGTATTAGATTAATATTACGATGAGACATTCTTGGTCTGCCCGTAGCAATAATTGCTATGTATATGCCTAGTCTGAGATTATTGTCCCTCATCGTCTGTAGTAATGTATTCCGCTCACTGCTCTAGACTTTCCTCCAGTTAGCCGGCTCCTTTATGTCATGTCTGTTTTGTAAATCTAGATGTCTTTTATTTTATTATTATTTTGTGTTCTCACTTTTAGGCCTCATTCACTCGGCAGGGTTTCCCGGCCGGGTGCCGGCCATTCATAAATCGGCCGGCACCCAGCTGCATTAGGAATAATAGACCCCTAATGGGGCTATTCACACGACCGATTTTTTGATGGCCGGGAAAACCGGCCGTCAAAAAATAGGACATGCTCTATCTTCGCCCGGGTATCCGGCCGCCCGGCTCCCATAGAAGTCTATGGGGCCGGGTATTACACGGCCATCACCGGGATGTGTCCCGAGTGATGGCCGGGTTTTCCGGAGCTTGCGCTCTATCTCCTCCTCCTCACAGCGCAGAGTGCATGTGAGGAGGAGGAGTTGATGCCGGGGTGTACTGCAGGTGGAAGGGAGCGCTGCGCTGGCTCCCTTCCCCTGCTTGAAAAGCACCCTGGCCCGGCAACACCTTCGATGGCGCCGCTAGCAGCTGCTACTACTGCAGCGACGCCACTTTAGCAGAGTGGGGAGGTATCTCCCCGCTCTGCTATGTGCTAGCCGCACTTTAGCTCCTTGAAGGAGCGGAATCCCCATGTTTTCGGGGATTCCGCTCCTGGACAGAGCGCTTGATGTCTCTGTCCATATCTGGGCAGTGACATCAGGGGAAACTCCTGAAGCGGAATCCCCGAACACATGGGGATTCCCCTTCAGGAGTTGCCGCTGATGTCACTGTCCGGATCTGCCCGGCCCGGATGCAAAACTTAATGCAAACCGGCCGGGCAAAATGGCCGATTTTACCGGCCGACACTCGGGCTCGGGAACGACCCGGTCGTGTGATTACTTTGTTTCTTTGAGCTGTTCTCATGTGGTGGATCAGTCGTCTATTAGTGTATTCTGTATAAGCTGTTGTGTGCTTTATTTTAAGCTGTTTGTGCTGCAAATTGTTGTTCGGGTAAGTTCACACGCAGTAGCAAAATACGTCTGAAATTACGGAGCTGTTTTCAGGCGAAAACCCCTCCTGAATTTCAGACGTTTTTGCAAGTACTCGCGTTTTTCGCGGCGCCTTTTACGGATGTTATTGGAGCTGTTTTTCAATGGAGTCAATGAAAAACGGCTCCAAAAACGTCCGAAGAAGTGACATGCACTTCTTTGACGCGGGCGTCTTTTTACGCGCCGTCTTTTGACTGCTACGTGTAAAATTACACCTCCTCTGAAAGAACGTCGTAAAACCCATTGCAAGCAATGGGCAGATGTTTGCAGGCGTAATGGAGCCATTTTTTCAGGCGTCATTCGAGGCGTAAAACGCCCGAATTCCGTCTGAAAATAGGTCGTGTGAACATACCCTTATTGTAAGACGTGGTTTTGAGTTTCTACCTTTGTTTCTCCGTCAGCCTCATCATTATGATGGCCAAGCTGACGGCTTTATATTGACCGGGTTGTCCTTTGATAGTTCTTTTTTTCGGGTATACTTTAGGGCAGTGCTTCTCAAACTGTGAGGCACCCCTTAGTTGCTGGTTAGGTACAGCTGGGGTGGCAGCTTTGAAAGAAGTGATTACAAACTGACTACAAACAGTTGACTCCTGCCTGCAACAACCGGGATTAGAGATCACTCCGATCCTGTCCATCTGGTGGTTAGATGGCGGGAGGGAGCTCCCTCTGTCCCCCGATCGGTCCAACGCGATGAGATTGCGTGGTACCGATCGGTTGCCATGGCAGCCGAAGGCCTATTGACGGCTCCAAGGTCTGCCTTCTGTGATCTATTATTATGCCTTGCAAGAGGCAAGGCTTGATAGAAGAGCACAGATAAAGGCAATGCACTGCAATACATAAGTATTGCTTGAGCGGTCCATAGATCACATGTTTAAGTCTCCTAGGACAACTAAAAAAAAATGTGTAGTAAAAATGAAAAAAAAAATATAAAAATCCTTTTTCCCTATTTTTCAGAAAAAATTTAAGCAATAAGAAACGTAATCATAATTTGTATTGCTGTAAAATGTAAGCATTGCTGTTTTGTCACCTCGCTGCCCCCAAAAATGGAAGAAAAACTGATCAAAATATCGCTTGTACCCCAAAATGGTACCAATAAGAACTACATCTCACTCCGCAAAAAACAAGACCTCACATCCCTCCATTGACAGAAAAATCAAACTTGTAGTATTGCTCTCCGAATATTGTGACACAAAAAACTTTGTTTTTAACTAAACTTTTTTCTTTGTAAAAGTAGTGAAACATAAAAAACTATATCAATTTGGTATCGTATTGACAATTTGGTATCGCATTGACCCTTCGAATAAAGTTAAAATGTTGTCTTTAGTGCACGGTGAACGCCGTAAAAACAAAACCCTAAAGACAATGAGGGAATCACAATTTTTTTTCCCAATTTTGCCCCATGGAGAATTTTTTTTCAGTTTCCCAGTACATTATATGGTGCAATTAAAAACTACAACGCGTTCCCTTGGCTGAGCTCTGCTCCTAAGCCGGAAAATAGAAGAGAAAAAAATCTAACATGCTTTAGGCTATATTCATATGCGGCACATTTTTAGCAAAGATTTCTGCGACTGTCCTATTTAATTTAAATGGGGCTTTCAGAAATCCATGTGCGTGGTGCAGAAAAAATTTAGGGAACACATTTCCAGTCACAGAAATTTCCTCAACAAATCTGGTGCAAATTTCTGGAGATGGGGCATTAATTTTAGAGATTTTTTCTGATTGCCATAATTGGGCAGTAGGATTGTAAATTGGACCTAAAGACCCTTTTTAAAACTTATCAAATATGTACCTGTGTGTGAATATACCCTATTACTTTTAGCTCGGTAACGGGTGGCCATCTTCTTTAGCTATAACCTGCAATATAAGCCTATATTCACACTAACTAAATTCACATCCGATTCGCACCCATGCGGGACCCGTTTTCACGTGTCCCTCATAGACTTGGGGGATCCGTGAAAACGGACAAATGTAGGACGTCCTATTTTTTCACGAGCCCTTCACACGGTCCGTTAAAACAACGGCCGTGTAAACCGCCCCATAGGAATACATGCAGCCCTGTGACGACTGTTAAAACCCCCCCCCCCCCAAAAAAAACGCCCGTCACACGGACTACTTATACGTTCGTCTGAATAAGCCCTAACAGTTAGCCACCTCTGCCCCTTCCTAGGAACCACCTTAGCAAACCGCTCAAATAGACAAACCATCAATTATGGAGTCTGAAGGATTTCTGCTGGGGTTTTCCTCTTAGGTTGTTTCCCCAGTTCTCCATTGCTTTCGGAATCTGCAATTTCCTTCTTGCAAAAAATATATAACTAGGGGTCAGAATTGTGGGATCCTGGGAGGTCCTCAGTCATTGCAACATGAACCAAACGTATGCCAACAAGCTACCAAATGGGCATATAAGAGGGCAGCATGGGGACACTAAAAACACACTTCAGCTGCTCACATCTTATTCTAGAGTGTAGCGATATTCCGGAGTACCCCCGGTTTAGGGCTTTACAGACCTCCATGTCTGAATTCCTGTAGTAGAGGACCGCGGTAGAAAGACTCCTGAGCCTGACAATCATTCAGAGATGAAGCTTCTCCTTTTTCTGGGAAGATAAGACAGTGCAACAAGCAATCACTTTGGTATCTGCTCCACTACATCACCGCTGACGGCATCCGTCTCCGTAAAATGTTCTCTACATAATTGTATCTTCGTGTCTGTCTGTCAATGTCTTGTTCCCCCATAAACTGTCCGATAGCAATCTCCGCTACATACGTTTTAAAGTGGAAGAACTGCTTATTGTTAATTATTCAAATGTATTGTATACATCGGTAAGCCGCTTGACGTCGTTGTTTTTTTTTCTTCAGATGCAGTTCATGCACAAACCTTTTGTTGGATGCATTTGTGTCACGGTAAAGTTCCAATAGTCTAAGTTGCAATAGTCCAACATCTGAGACAAATGGTCCTGAGTGCCGTTCTTGTCCAGCATTGCTTGATAACCTGGCTGGCATAAACAGTAGGTTTGCTGTTTTTGGTTGCCAGCAGAGTCGCCCATTGTAATTAAAGGGGTATTCTAGTTGAAGAGTTATAACCAGTTTTCACCTATAAGGTCGAGCAGTTATTACTTATCCAGTGGATTGGTGAAGAATGGTTATAACTCTTTACATCCGGCATTCCCCTTTAATCAGTGCATCGTGAAACATTCGCCATCCTAATCAACAGATAGAGCGCTGCTGACTGTCTCTCAGTAGATCCGCACCCTTTTCCAGGGTTGAGGGTTGGGGTGAAATATTGCAATATTAGAAGGCCGATCCAGTAATGAGGTGTATCGGCCAACCCTAGGAAGGAGAGCAGACCCAATGTGAAGATTCACACTCCATGCTTGCAGATATGACCGCTCTACTTAACAAATTATAAACAGTGCTGTCCTTACAGGTCACTCTGCCCTCGGCACAACGCCTGAATAGGCCCCCATTAAAGCCCTATTTACTCTCGCTAACTGTCGTCATGATTCGCTCATTTCTGAGCAATCCTACTAATAATTGGTTAGTGTTAACAAAGGAGAAGATTAACGATAAAGCTATTGTTTATCCTTGATTATCTATTGTGATGTCGTAAAAGGGATATTTATCTGTGGCCCAAATGATAAATGTATTTGCCACTCAGCTAAATTTACCTTTATGATCCTGGTGTTCAATGGTGTGGACTGTGCTCCCCAGGACTCGTTCTCTATTGGGAACAAAGCGCACATAATGCTGTACCAGATCAGCCCTACCACCAAATATTAATAAATACAGTGACTAAATAATACCACCATATCATGACTGAATAACGCAACCATATTGTGACTGAATAACACTACCATATCGTGACTGGATAATACCACAGTGCACTGACCAAATAACACCCCTATAAAGGGACTGAATATTACCTAGATACAGTTGCTAAATAAAAAAAACATTACAGGAATACCAAATTTACCGCCATACTGAGACTGATTACAGCGATCAGATACCACTCAGACTGTCTGCATAGTATCACCGCGCTGCAGACTGGCCAGATTAATAAAATACTCTACTCAAAATGCAGAATAAAAAATTAAGTCCAGTGAATCACAGGTGACATGTTTTCTGATTGGAGTTATTCGCTTTCCCTATCTTCTCCATCTGGCCCAGACCGTCATGACTACTTCTTCCAGCTCCTATTAACCTGTGCATATTTTGCAGCACAGACAATTTTTGGCTCCATTCTTTGTAAGCACAACCCCACCCTGTTCACAAATGCCTCTTTCTGCTGCCCTCTTTAACCCGTTGGCGCAGTATTGTGTACATGCATGCCAATGAATGCAGCTATTAGCGCATTCCGCCACCCATGTACGTGAAGGAGATCGCCGCGGGAGCTCCTGCTTCAACGGCTAGGATGGGAGAAACCTCCAATCCTGGCCATTTAACACCTTAAATACTGCGGTCAATAGGTACCGCTACATTTAAGTTGTTTATCAGAGGGAGGGTGCTCCCTCTGTCATCGATCGGCGGCCCTCAAATGCAATCGCTGACCGCCAACGCATTGCCATGGCACCCGGGGGCCTAATAAAGGCCCCCAAGCCTGCCTTGGATTTATGCCTATCAGGCTGTGCTAGAGGCATGGCCTAATGGATTGCCTGTCTGTTTTAGACTGACTGGCAATTATTTAAGCGATCAGACGATTGGATGGTAAAGTCCCCTAGTGGGACTAATAAAAAAAAAAAATTGACAGTAAAAAAAAAAAAAAAAAGACAGTAAAAATTTAAATAAAACTTATTTTTTTTCATAGGAGGTGGTTTTATTTACTAGAAGTACAAAAAAAGACAAAACACACACATGTATGCTATCGCCGCGATCGTAACGAGACGAGTAATAAAGTTAAGTCATTAATTAAGCTGCCGAGTGAACGCAGTACAAAAACACACACAAAAACAACGGTGAAAATAAATGTTGCTTTCCATTCCCCCCACCAAAAAATTAAATAAAAGTTAATCAATTAGTCCCATGTACCCCAAAATGATACCAATGAAAACTACATCTCGTCCCGCAAAAAACAAGTCCTCATATGGCGACCTTGACATACAAAATAAAAAGTTACGTCTCTTGAATTGCGGCGATGCAAAAACAAATAATTTTTGCTTAAAAGTGATTTTTCATTTTCCAAAAGTAGCAAAACATTAAAAAAAAGAGTTATAGAGAAATCGCACATAAAATACTTCTTAGATGGTATAGAACTCCAACAATGTTGACTAAATGTAATTCCTCTTACTCTCCCCTTTGTTGGAGAAAGTGTGGCATGCTAGGTGACTATATGCATGTGTGGTGGAACTGCCCTGTAGTTTTTAGCTTCTGGAAAGCTACTTTTGTATTTTTGTCATCCATCCTGCGGCACACAATATGCCCCTCCCCTGCATTGGCGCTGTGTTTTATCGGTCTGGTTGACATCCCTAGAGACCTAAGGTGCATAACGGGACATGTTATTCTTGCAGCTAGATTGTTCAGACACTATCACTATAACCGAGTTGACAAATCTGGTTCAATTTGATTATACCATGGAAAAAATGGTAGCGGCTCGCTCTAATTTCTATGGAAAATTCTTAAGTAACTGGACGTTATGGTCAGATTATAATATTTTAAGACCAAATCCTTCTTAAGTTATAAGTATTGGAAGCTTTTCCTAATAGATTATTGTAAGGTCATCAGGACATAGCTATAAGGTTTTAAGTAATGTAAAAATTAAAATAAAAAAAAATAAAAAAAAATATGAGATATATATATATATATATATGCATCAGACCTATAGCAGACGACAAAGACAAAGTCCCATATTATTATTATTTATGCAGTCTAAAACGTAGGCAAATTTTCGGGGAAAAAAACGTAACTGCCTTCTTGTATTTTGCATTCTTTCTCCTTTCTTTTCTCTTCTTCTTTTTCTTGCCTTTTTTCTTTTTTTTTCTTTTCTTTCTCTTTTATTGTACTGGTTGATTAGTGGATAATACACTTTTTTTTATATTAGATATGTATGTTAAAACTAATTAGTTTTTTTCCTTATGTTTGTTTTGCTGAAAAATAACATTTAAAAAATTAAATTAAAAAAAAAAAAAAAAAAACATTAAAAAAAACTATACATATTTGGTATCTCCGGAATCGTACTGACCCATAGAATAAAGTTAACAAGTTATTAACACCGCATAGTAACGGCGTAAATTTAAACCGCGAAAAACAATGCTGGAATAGCTTGTTTTTTTTTGTTTTTTTTTTTTTTTTTTACAATTCCTTCCCTGAAAAAATAAATAAAAGATAAGCAATATAATATATACATAATATATTTGGGTGTGTGTATATAATACATACACCCAAAAATTGTGCAACTCGTTCCGCAAAAAACAAGCCTTCATATGGCTATATCGACATTGAAATAAAAAAAGTTATGACTCTTGGAAGGCAGGGAGGAAAAAACGGAAAAGAATGCTTGGTCCTTAACCCCTTCCCGCTCCTTGACGTACTATTACGTCATGGCAGCTGTATCGTTCGCGCTCCATGCCGTAATAGTACGTCTCGGGAGTAACGGCCGTTTCGGCCGTCCTCCCGACACATACAGGAGCTGTGACGCTGCTGTCTTGTTCAGCAGCTGTCACAGCTCCTACAGCGGGGACCGATCGCTGTGTCCCCGCTGATTAACCCCTTAAAAGCCGCGTTCTATAGAGATCGCGGCTTTTTAGGGGTTAAGCTGCCATCGCCGGCCTGCTACGCGATAGCGGCCGGCGATGGCGACTATGGCAACCGGACACCAAACAATGGCGTCCGGCTATGCCATAGACGGAAGCCTAGTGGGTCCTGACAACGTCAGGACCCACTATGCTTGCTGTCAGTGAGTAGCTGACAGTTCTAATACACTGCACTACGCATGTAGTGCAGTGTATTAGAATAGCGATCAGGGCCTCCTGCCCTCATGTCCCCTAGTGGGACAAAGTAATAAAGTGAAAAAAAAGTTAATAAAAGATGTGTAAAAATTAGAAAATAAAAGATTTAAAAGTAATAAAAGTAAAAATCCCACCTTTTCCCTTATCAGTCCTTTATTATTAATAAAAATATATAAACAAACAAATAAACTATACATAATTGGTATCGCCGCGTCCGTAACGGCCTGAACTACAAAATTATTTCATTATTTATCCCGCACGGTGAACGCCGTAAAATAAAATAATAATAAACCGAACCACAATCACAATTCTTAGGTCACTTCACCTCCCAAAAAGTGGAATAAAAAGAGATCAAAAAGTCGCATGTACCTAAAAATGGTACTGATCAAAACTACAGTTCGTTACGCAAAAAAAAAGTCCTCGCACGGCTTTATTGATTGAAAAATAAAAACGTTATGGCTCTTAGAATAAGGTAACACAAAAAGTAAATGATTGTTTACAAAACGTATTTTATTGTGCAAACGCCATAAGACATAAAAAAAAACTATAAACATCTGGTATCGCCGTAATCGTATCGCCCCGCAGAATAAAGTGAATATGTCATTTATAGCGCACGGTGAACGCTGTAAAAAAAAACGAAAAAAAAACAATAGTAGAATTGCTGTTTTTTAGTCACCACGCCACCTAAAAATAGAATAAAAACTGATCAAAAAGCTGCATGCACCCCAAGAAAACTACAATGGATTCCTCAAGGGGTCTAGTTTCCAAATTGGGGTCACTTTTGGGGGGTTCCCAATGTTTTGGCACCACAAGACCTCTTCAAACCGGACATGGTGCCTAATAAAAAAGAGGCCTCAAAATCCACTGGGTGCTCCTTTGCTTCGGAGGCCGGCGCTTCAGTCCATTACCGCCCAAGGGCCACATGTGGGATATTTCTCTAAACTGCAGAATCTGGGCAATACGTATTAAGTTGCATTTCTCTGATAAATCCTTTTGTGTTATAAAAAAAATGGTATAAAAGAGGATTTTCTGACAAAAAAAAAATGTAAATTTCACCTCTACTTTGCTCTAAATTTTTGTGAAACACCTAAAGGGTTCATAAACTTTCTACATGCTGTTGTGAATACTTTGAGGGGTCTAGTTTCTAAAATGGGGTATTTGATAGGGGTTTCTAATATATGGGCCCCTCAAAGCAACTTCAGAACTGAACTGGAACCTAAAAAAATAAATAAATGAGGCAATACTTCGCTTCTTACATTATACTGATAATGAGCCGTGCCCACCCCGAGATTACCCCAGTTTTGACCGTTTGTCTAAACGGAGACCCCTATTCGACCGTTCCTGTGCCCGGTTTTCCCAAGCATACACCCCCGAGAAGTGTATTTCTATTGATGAGTCCCTGGTACATTTTAAAGGGAGGGTTCAATTCCGCGAGTACCTGCCGGGTAAGAGGGCAAGGTATGGCGTGAAGATGTATAAGCTGTGAGAGTGCATCAGGGTATACCTACAGGTTTAGGATATATGAAGGAAAGGCCACCCCCAAACCAGACTGCTTCCTGGACTACAATAGGTACATGGGAGTGATGGACTTGTAAGATCAAGCCCTGAAGCCCTACAGCGCCATGCGGTGTGGTATAAGAAGCTGGCCGGGCACATAATACAGATGGCATTGTACAATGCGTACATGCTACGTCGATGTGCAGGCCAGACGGGAACTTTCCTGGAATTTCAAGAGGTGATTATCAAGAACCTAATCTTTAGGGACCAAGAAGGGGGGGCACCCAGTACTTCTGGAAGCGAGCCCACACGCATCGTACCAGGGCAACACTTTCCAGGGGAAGTTCCCCAAACTGGCAAGAGGGGAAAAAGTCAAGAGGTGCAAAGTCTGCTATAAGAGGGGGATAAGGGAGGACACAATATATCAATGTGACACGTGTCCCGAATAACCAGAGCTCTGTATGAAAGTGTTTTAAAATTTATCATACATCCCTTGGTTTATAATTTACCCCAATTTTACTTACCCTGATGCACTCCACACAGCTTATCCCCCCTCGTCTTTCCCCTCTGGGCCCTGCTGTGTGTCCAGGCAGCTGATAACAGCCACATGTAGGGTATTGCCATACCCGGGAGAACCCACATTACAGTTTATGGGGTGTAGGTCTCCGGTCAAAATGGTCACTACACCTCTAGATGAATGCCTTAAGGGTGTAGTTTTTAAAACGGGGTCACTTCTTGCGGGTTTCAACTGTACTGGTACCTCAGGGGCTTCTGCATACATGACTTCGCACTAGAAAATCCAGAGTAGGCCAAATGGTGGTCCTTTCCTTCTGAGCCCTCCCATGGGCCCAAACGGCAGTTTATCACAACAAATGGGGTATTGCGGCACTCAGAACAAATTGCGCAACAGAATGGGGTATTTTGTTTCTTGTGAAAATAAGAAATTTTAAGCCAAAACTACATATTATTTGACAAAAATAATTTTGTTTTCATTCCCAGCCCAATTCAAATAAGTTCTGTGAAAAAACTATGGGGTCTAAATGGTCACATTACCCATAAATGAATTCCTTGAGGGGTGTAGTTTCCAAAATGGGGTCACTTCTGGTGGGTTTCCATTGCTTTGATACCTCTGGGGCTCTGCAAATGCGACATGGCACAAGAAAACCAAACCAGCAAAATCTGTACTCCAAAGAACACACAGCGCTCCTTCCCTTCTGAGGCCTCCCATGGGCCCAAACGGCAGTTTATTGCCACAAATGGGGTATTGATGCACTCAGGAGAAATTGGGCAACAAAATTGAGTATTTTGTTCCCTGTGAAAATAAGAAATTTTGGTAAAAAATTACATCTTATTGGAAAAAATGACATTTATTTAATGTCACAGCACAATTGAAATAGGTGCTGTGAAAAAACTGTGCGGTCAAAATGCTAACAACAACCATAAATGAATTCCTTGAGGGGTGTAGTTTCCAAAATGGGGTCACTTTTGGTGGGTTTCCATTGCTTTGATACCTCTGAGGCTCTGCAAATGCGACATGGCACCCGAAAACCAATCCAACAAAATCTGGACTCCAACAAATATATAGCGCTCCTTTCCTTCTGAGGCCTCCCATGGGCCCAAACGGCAGTTTATCACCACAAATGGGGTACTGCCACACTAAGGACAAATTGGGCAACAAAATGGGGTATTTTGTTCCCTGTGAAAATAAGAAATTTTGATCACAAATGACATTTTATTGGAAAAAATGAAATTTTTTTCATTTCAGAGCCCAATTCAAATACGTGCTGTGAAAAAAATGTGCGGTCAAAATGGTAACAACAACCCTAAATGAATTCCTTGAGGGGTGTAGTTTACAAAATGGGGTCACTATTGGGGGATTCCTACTGTTTTGACACCTCAACACCTCTTCAAACCTGGCATGCTGCCTAAAATATATTCTAATAAAAAAGAGGACTCAAAATGCACTAGGTGCTTCTTTGCTTCTAGGGCTTGTCTTTTAGTCCACGAGCGCAGTGGGGCCACATGTGGGACATTTCTAAAAACTGCAGAATCTGGAAAATACATATTTAGTAGTGTTTCTCTGGTAAAACCTTCTGTGTTACAGAAAAAAAAATGAATAAAATTGAAATTCAGCAAGAAAAATGAAATTTGCAAATTTCACCTCCACTTTGCTTTAATTCCTGTGAAATGCCTGAAGGGTTAAAAAAACTTTATAACTGCTGTTTTGAATACTTTGAGGGGTCTAGTTTTTAAAATGGGGTGTTTTATCAGGGTTTCTAATACATAGGCCCCACAAAGCCACTTCAGAACTCAAGAGGTACCTTAAAAAAAAGGCTTTTGAAATTTTCTTAAAAATATGAGAAATTGCTGTTTATGTTCTAAGCCTTGTAACGTCTAAGAAAAATAAAATAATGTTCAAAAAACGATGCCAAACTAAAGTAGACATATGGGAAATGTGAACTAGTAACTATTTTGGGTGGTATAACCGTCTGTTTTACAAGCAGATGCATTTAAATTCTGAAAAATGCAATTTTTTCAAAATTTTCTCTAAATTTTGCAATTTTTCACCAATAAACACTGAATATATCGACCAAATTTTACCACGAACATGAAGCCCAATGTGTCACGAGAAAACAATCTCAGAATCGCTTGGGTAGGTTTAAGCATTCCGACGTTATTACCACATAAAGTGAAATATGTCAGATTTGAAAAATGGGCTCTGAGCCTTAAGGCCAAAACTAGGCTGCGTCCTTAAGGGGTTAAGGCCGAAATAGACCTGGCCCTTAAGGGGTTAATAGTGCCATACACTACTACCTCTAAAATGTCTGCTCAGTGCCCCCAAATACTGTCCCGAAGTAAAATACACATGCCTCACAGTATAAAGTGCCCTCAAAGCGGCTCACAATAAATAGCACCACGCATATACACTGTGTTCCAAATTATTATGCACATTGGATTTAAGTGTCATAAACATTTAATTATTAGTTTTTCAATGAAACTCATGGATGGTATTGTGTCTTATGGCTCTTTGGATCATTGTAATCAATCTCAGTCACCTGTGATAATTAGTTTGCCAGGTGTGCCCAATCAAAGGAAAACTACTTAAGAAGGACGTTCCACATTATTAAGCAGGCCACAGGTTTCAAGCAATATGGGAAAGAAAAAGGATCTCTCTGTTGCCGAAAAGCGGGAAGTCGTGCAATACCTTGGACAAGATATGAAAACATTGGATATTTCAAGAAAACGTAAGCGTGATCATCGTACTGTGAAAAGATTTGTGGCTGATTCAGAGCACAGACGGGTTCGTTCAGATAAAGGCATAATGAGGAAGGTTTCTGCCAGACAAATTAATAGGATTAGGAGAGCAGCTGCTAAAATGCCATTGCAAAGCAGCAAGCAGGTATTTGAAGCCTCTGGTGTCCTGCGAACCTCAAGGTGTAGGATCCTCCAGAGGTTTGCAAGTGTGCATAAAGCTATTATTCGGCCACCTCTAAACAATGCTCACAAGCAGAAACGGTTGCAGTGGGCTCAGAAATACATGAAGACTAATTTTCAAACTGTGTTTACTGATGAGTGCCGTGCAACGCTGGATGGTCCAGATGGATGGAGTAGTATATGGTTGGTGAATGGCCACCATGTCCCAACAAGGCTGCGACGTCAGCAAGGAGGTGGCGGAGTCATGTTTTGGGCTGGAATCATGGGGAGAGAGCTGGTAGGCCCCTTTAGGGTCCCTGACGGTGTGAAAATGACCTCTGCAAAGTACGTAGAGTTTATGACTGACCACTTTCTTCCGTGGTACAAAAAGAAGAACCGAGCCTTCCGTAGCAAAATGATCTTCATGCATGACAATGCACCATCTCATGCTGCAAAGAATACCTCTGTGTCATTGGCTGCTATCGGCATAAAAGGAGAGAAACTCATGGTGTGGCCCCCATGTTCCCCTGACCTCAACCCTATTGAGAACCTTTGGAGCATCCTCAAGCAAAATATCTATGAGGGTGGGAGGCAGTTCACATCAAAACAGAAGCTCTGGGAGGCTATTCTGACATCCTGCAAAGATATTCAAGCAGAAACTGTCCAAATACTCACAAATTCAATGGATGCAAGAATTGTGAAGGTGATATCAAAGAAGGGGTCCTATGTTAACATGTAACTTGGCCTGTTAAGCTTTTTTTGATTGAAAGAGCTTTTGATTTCTGTAAATATGACCTCCTGATGCTGCAAATTCAACAAATTACCATTTTAGTTCTCTTTACAACCTTTAAAATGGTTTGATTTCTGTTGTGCATGATAATTTGAAACCGTGCATTTTGAGTTTTTTACTTCTAAAAAAATCTGTTATCGTTAGGAGATTTGTTTAATAAAATTCGCATTATACTCCAACGGTTGATGGCTTGAAGATTATACTGACTGTCATTTGCATCGACTATTTAGGAAAATCAGCGAAAAATAACATTTGCTTAATAATTTGGAACGCGGTGTATATCGCCTCCAAAAAGACGGATCTAAGGCCCCATGCACACGAACGTGCTTTTGCGGCCGCAATTTCCCCGAAAATCCACGGGAGAATGGGGCCATGCACACGATCGTAGTTTTTACGGTGTGTGCATGGCCCGGGAGCCTGGACTGCAGAAAGAATGGACATGTCTTATTACGGCCGTCTTCTGTGGTCCTGGCTCATTGAAAATAATGGCCGCGGCCATTTGCGGGCGGCTTGCGGCTGACAGTCCGCTTCCGACCGACCCGAAAATCACGGGCGTGTGCATGAGGCCTAATACTGCAGTCAAGTGTTTATGAAGTGGATTTGACCACAAGAGCATATCTGTAGGAACATCACTATATCCATATATACTTTTTGCTGCTGACCACACCGGAGTCGCTACTTTGTGTACAGGCAACACGTGTCTGAAGACCCCTGGAGGACTCTCCAGTACCGGCCACATATGTGATAATTTCAAGAAAGTGGTGTTCTCTATTCGGTAGGGGAGTATTGGCAACCCACATTGATATGTATCGTAGCTGACCCGCCAAGTAGTATAAGTCGGGCAAAGCGGCTCCCCTCAAGGTTTTGGGTCTCTGCAAGGTAGTCAAACTCCGTTTCGAGCGGTTATATCCCCATATAAAGGCTGGAAATAGCGCATGCAACTGTTTAAAAAAGGATTTGTACACTGGACTAGCTGCGTGTTCGAGGATATATAGAGATTTAGGCAGGATGACCATTTTAATGAGATTAATTCTACCAGCCACAGCTAGAGGAAGTGAACTCCAGACTCTAAATTTGCTTCTAATGTATGGTAATAATGGCAGAACATTAGCAGCATGATTCTCCTTATGATCTTTATTTGTGATAATACCCAAGTATTTGAATGTTGATACCATTCTCAGGCCATGCACAGTTTCCGACCACCCCACCCCCTGCAAGGGCATAAAATAAGATTTACTCCAGTTTATGTGTAAACCAGAGAAATGTCCAAGCTTATCTATGGCCAATGATAGAGAAATCTGCGGGTCAAACATATACAAAATCATGTAATCGGCATATAAACTAATCCTATCTTCCCTAGGTCCTACGATAATCCCACTATATTCTGAATGTCGTCTAATACGAATTGACAAGGGCTCAATAGCTAGGGCAAACAGGAGTGGGGAGAGAGGGCAACCCTGCCTAGTGCCCCTATGTAAAGAAAAATATGGGGACAGAATACCATTTACCAGTATTTGTGCTTTTGGTGATTTATATAGAATTGAAACCCATCTGATGAAATGCGGGCCAAAGCCAAATCTTTTCAGTGTTTCCAACAAATATGGCCATTCTATCGAATCGAAGGCCTTTGCCGCATCCAAAGATGCCAAACTCAATCAGAATTCATAGCCATCCCTATTGGAATAAGTACTTGTACTATCCTAATGTTATCGGATGTGGATTTCCCTGGCATGAAACCCGTCTGATCTGCATGAATCACCTGCAAAATGACTTTATTGAGTCTATTGGCTAGAACCTTAGTAAGCACTTTGTAATCATATCGCCCCATATCCTTGTTGAACACCGTCAAATGGGTCTTTATCTGGTTTCAACAGAACTATAATAGTGGCATCGTACATGCTATCAGGCAATTTGCCAGCTTGCATAGCATAGGAATACATTGAGCATAATGGGAGGATGAGATGATCGGAGTACCTACCATATACCTCTATAGGGATCCTGTCCGGTTTGGTGCCTTTCCCTTAGACATATCTCGTAAGGCCTGGAGAATTTCGTCCTGGGAAATGTTTTGTTCCAGGGCTTCCCTCCCTTCTGTATCCAAAGTAGGAAACGGTATACCGTCCATATATGACATAAAGTCTATTAAATCATAGGAGGACTGAGAAGAATACAGATCTCTTTGAAATTGTACAAATCTAGATGCTATTCTCGGAGTATCTGTCAAATAAGATCCAGTAACATCCCTAATTTTTAATATAGCCGTACTCTGAGAATTTCTATGTAACAAGTGGGCCAAGAGTTTACTGGATTGATTAGCCATCTCATAGTACGTTTGTTTGGCAAAAAAAAAGTTTTCCTATTAGCTTTTTCCTGAAAGAATAAGAGATACCTCCTCCCCGCCTGTAACCACAAATCCCTATTATCCTCAGTTGGGTCAGCTACATATTGCTCCTCCAGTGCACCACACTGCTGTGCGATATCTCTTTCATCCCTACATGACTCTCGCTTCAAATAAGAAATGGTAGAGCGGAGGCATCCCCTAAGATACGCCTTCATGGTATCCCAGAGAATACTCAAGTCCTCAAACGAGCTATGGTCTGTACTGAACACCTCCTAATTGATCCGGGATACGATCCTTTGTGCCTATCAGATTCAGCCAAAAGGGGTGTATCTTCCATTCCTTGGGCTTCGAGGGGCCCGGAAGGATAAATTTCAATAACACAGGATAGTGATCCGATATCCCTCTTTTTTTATATCCCACCAGCGTTACCATCGGGATCAGAGGGGAGTTACCAACTATATAGTCAATTCGGGATAAAGAATTCCTACCCAAGGAGTGACAGGAGTATGTTTTAGCTATTGGATATTTATGTCGATAAATGTCAATCTATCCTATCTCATCTAGTAGTGAACTCAACACTGAAGGCGCTGAAAGAGCATGGTCGGATAGTTGTATATCTCTAAATCTGTCCAAACGTGAATCCATGACCATGTTAAAGTCTCCCATTCCCAAAACAGTTGCAGTCAGATAGGTTGCCGCAAATGCAGCCGCCTGTTTTTTCACATGTAAGGATCCTGGCGGTGGGATGTACATTCCCAATATAACGTATTGCATATTGTTAATGTGAGCATATATGAATATGTATCTGCCATCCTTATCCACCTTGGTGGTGACCTCCTCCCATCTCAAGGTTTTATGCTCCAGAACGGACACTCCCCTTGAATAAGAGGTGTGGAAGGAGTACCTCGCCCATTGAACCCAGGGCCGTTGCAAAACCCTGACTTTGTTAGGCACTAAATGGGTTTCCTGTATACAGGGCCGCCATCAGGAATTTCAGGGCCCCCTACAGCTAAATTTTCTGGGCCCCCCTACCGTGACACCGCCTGTTAACGGTACTCCGTCCAGCACTATATCATGCTACCCAGGGCCGCCATCAGGGGGGGTATTAGGGGTACTGATGTGAGAGGCCCGGCCAAACCTAATTGAAAGGGGGGCCCGGCAAACTGCCGCGACTTGCCTTTGGTAGAAAAAAAAACAGGCCCCTGCAATGGGGCCCGTTTTTTTTCACCAAAAGAATGTCATGAGCTGCGGGCCCCCCTTTCAATTAGGTTTGGCCGGGCCTCTCACATCAGTACCCCTAATACCCCCCCCCCGATGGCGGCCCTGGGTAGCATGGGGGTTGTCATGGGGCCGTCAAACACCGCCGCCCGTGCGACCGATCGCGCGCACCCGCAAACTCCCGCGCATGCGCACCGGCGACCGCCTGGAACCGCGCACCGAATTTTGAGGCAGATTGTGACCTGCCCACACTATCTTGCTGCGTTTTTTGCCTGCGGCGATTGAGGACAGCAGACAAAAAACGCAGCGAAAAATGCATTTTCTGCCTCCCATTGATTTCGATGGGAGGTCAGAGGCGGAACCGCGGCAAGAAAGGACGTGCTGCTTTTTCTTTTTTCCGCGACTGGCTCCCATTGATTTCAGATTAAATCAATGGGAGGCAGTTTTGGAAGTTGTTTGGTGCTGATTCTGACGCAGTGTCCGAGTCAATATCAAGGCCCAAAAACTCTGTGAACTGGGCCTTATTGTTAGGGCTTATTCAGATGAACGTGTAATACATCCGTGCAACGTGCGTGATTTTCACGCGCCTCGCACGGACCTATGTTACTCTATGGGGCCGTGCAGACTGTCAGTGATTTTCACGCAGCGTATGTCCGCTGCGTAAAACTCACGACATGTCCGATATTTGTGCATTGTTCACGCATCACGCACCCATTGAAGTCAATGGGTGCGTGAAAATCCCGCCCAGCACTTCCGCAGCCATATAAACTATGAATGAAAACAGAAAAGCACCACGTGCTACAAACAGAATGTCATAATGATGGCGGCTGCGCGAAAATCACGCAGCCGCGCATCATACGCTGCTGACACACGGAGCTGTTATGGACCTTTTGCATGCGCAAAACGCCACGTTTTTGCGCGCGCAAAAAGCACACGCTTGTGTAAATACGGCCTTAGGGTAGGAACACGCTAGGCATGAACACTGTGCATTTTATGCAACACTTTATTGTGAACAAATCTCATCCACACGCTGCAAAAAAAATGGACCTGCAGTGTGGCTTTTTAAGCCGCAGCATGTCAATTTATTCTGTGGAATCGCTGCTCCTCTGTTGCGGAAATGCTGCGGTTCTGCCGCAAAAATGACAAATGAGAAAAAAAAAAGGTACTTTTTTAAATTGATAAAGTTTAGACTTACCCCGGCCGTAGTCCTGGTGACGCGATCCTCTATTCTTAGCGCAGCCCCGCCTCCTGTCATGACGTTTCATCCCATGTAACCGCTGCAGCAGTCACATGGTCTACAGCGTCATCCCAGGAGGCGGGGCTACGTCCAGAAGAGAGAGATGCGTCACCTAAACTACGGCCAGGGCAAGTCTAAACTTTTTTTTTCCCTGCAGGATTCCCGCAGCGGACATGCCTTACGAAACCTGCGCCACTATTTGGTGCGGTTTTGCTGGCATAATTCCCTGCGGCTACCGGGGCGGATAAGCTGTGTAGTTTTACTCAGCATATGTGTAGTTTTACTCAGCATATCCGCCTAGTGTGTTCCTTATGATGTCGCTCCTGGAGCTGCTGCCGGTCTCTAAATAGGCAGTTGGTCCAGTAGAATTTGTAATTATTTTTTTTTGTGAACCAGCTTAAAAAAATACAAAACTTTTGTGTTAGGGCCTGTTCACATCACCGTTCGCTTCCGTTCCGGGGTTCCGTCTGAGGTTTCCGTCGGGTGAACCCCGCAACGGAAAGTGAAAGTGACAGCACAGCTTCCGTTTCCGTCACCATTAGCGCAGTCTACTGCGCTATTGATTCCGTCCGAAAACCAGCCGGAATGGTGACGAACGGAAACTATTAGCGATGTTTCCGTCACCATTGAGATCAATGGTGACTGAAACGGAAGCTGTGCTGTCACTTTCACTTTCCGTTGCGGGGTTCACCCGACGGAAACCTCAGACGGAACCCCGGAACGGAAGCGAACGGTGATGTGAACAGGCCCTAACACAAAAGTTTTGTATTTTTTTTAAGCTGGTTCACAAAAAAAAATAATTCCAAATTCTACTGGACCAACTGCCTATTTAGAGACCGGCGTTTTTTCTCTGCTGTCCTCAATCGCCGCGGGCAAAAAACGCGGCAAGATAGTGTGGGCAGGTCAAAATCTGCCTCAAAATTCTTTAAGGAATTTCGAGGCAGATTTTTTTTCTGCCTGCAAAATACTCTGTGTGAACAGGGCCATACATAAACAGCATTTTGAGACATTTTACTCACTGTGTCTGAAGAGCTGCTGGCTCCCACTACAGTCCTCTTCAGGCGATGTCTTCGGTCCAGACGTCCAGTCCTTCACCTCCAGCCAGGCTCCAGGTAAGTTCTGTCCATGTGTGTGTGTCCGCGGCTGCGCGCCCTTCGTTCGCGGGTGCACGCGCTGGCGATCGCGGTTGCGCGCTTCCGTGCTTTGGCGGGTGCGCGCGCGGGCGGTCTAGAGTGCGGGCTTTCGTGGGTGCGTGCTCGCCGACGCTCGCGAGTGCGCACGCGCGGGAGTTTCCTTGTGCGCGCGATCGGTTGCGCGTGCGCGGGCGGTTCGACGGCCCCCATGACGAGAGGGGGGCCCGCAGCTCACGACATTCTGTGGTGAAAAAAACGGGCCCCATTGCAGGGGCCCGTTTTTTTTCTACCAATGGCAAGTCGCGGCAGTTGCCGGGCCCCCTTTTCAATTTGGTTTGGCCGGGCCCCTCACACCAGTACCCCTAATACCCCCCTGATGGCGGCCCTGCCTGTATACATAGTATATGAGGGTTGTACTTTTGAATTTGAGCAAACAAAATAGTTCGCTTCTGTGGGCTACCCAATCCGCTGACATTCCTTGACATAACAGTTATAGATGATATTGCATGTTATACAAACACAGTAGGAACCGCAGCTCCCAATTTTTAGGGAAAATACCCATCTCCATGACATCAATATTTCTCGCCCCACACAAAGATGTTACCAACTGTAACAGCATACATCTGTACTTGTAGTATTACGTATTTACACCTATTCAAGGCAGTTTCGAAAAACCGTAGAAAATAACAAACCTAAACACTATTAACTGGGCCGACAATGCACGGTGTAGTAGAAAACATTGTCCATACGTGCCTAAAACTGTGGCACTAAATAAATTACGGGGACTGCCCCATGCCATATAATGACGTATTTTTCTTCCATGAATCAAACCTTTATCAACCTATATGAACAATTGTACGCCCATGAAGGATCACAAGGCGAGGGTCACACATAGAGAATGAGTATCGTCACACTACCACAATAAGACAAGTATCGACATACAATACAGAGCACATGGCAGTGGAGGACGTCCAGCGTCCATCTTGTACTTGCCCCCATTCAGGACCTATCCGAACCAGGTCAGTCCTATCCAGGGATACAATCCACACTCCACAGCATCCCAAAATGGACCGAGTAAGTCAGTCTGAATCAGAAAGACAAAAAAAGGCATTCTGTCTTCCAAGTAGGATTAATGGCGGCGAGGTAGGCATCTGCTCCTCACCCATTCATCAGCGTCTTGCGGTGTATTAAAGAAAATGGAGCTATCTTCATCCACCACCCGCAGCCTCGCAGGATACGCCATAGAGTATTGAATGTTCAGCTCTCTGTCGTCTCTTTACAGCCATAACCGTCGCTCGTCGTTTTTGTAGATCCGCGGAGAAATCCGGAAATATAGACACTGCGGCTCCATTGTATTTAATCTCCGGGAGTCTTCGAGCCAAACGTAAGATCAAATCTCTGTCGTTACAATTTAGCATTCGGGCAAGCGGCGGTCTTGGCAGAGCTTCCGGTGGTGGTGGTCTTGCCGACACTGTGTGCTCTTTCCACCGCAAACGCTTGTGAGAAGGCTGCATCCGGAAACATGTCCCGTATCCACTTCAGGGTGAATTCACCTCGATTCTGACCCTCTGCTCTTTCAGGTAAGCCTATGATTCTGAGGTTATTCGGCGTAACCGGTTCTCAAGATCATCCGTCTTCGGTTTCCACATTTCAGCGGCTGATTCCAAGTCTGCAATGGCGTCTGGTATAGTAGCCTTCCTATCCTCCACTCCGGAGACCCTGTCTTCCACCTGGGTAATGCGCTCCCGCAAGTTTTGCATATCTTGCCTTATTAGACCGACATCAATCTTAACCTCCTCCATCTTTCCAGTCAAGTAGGTCTTACACGCTGCTATAGCCGCCAGCAATTTATTAGTCACCTCTGTCAATGTGCGATCCGAAGCTGCTTCGACATCTGTGGCTATGCAGTCAGAGGATACAGTGCTTTTAGCATGCTGTGTCACAGGAGTGCTTCCGCCATCTTGTACCTCACTCCTAGCGTACTCTTGCAGGTTTTCAGCCGCCGATTGTACTCTTGTTGGGCTCATTGCTCTCCTCCTGTGTGCCCTCAGCCTCCCAGACCTCCTGGACGTAATTTTGGAAGACCAGGATAATGTTAGGATAAGCTATGGCACGAGATCACTGCGGAGCTACAGACTCATGCAACTGTTCCCGCTACGTGCCAAGCCACACCCCCAATATATTTATCTTTAGGTAAAACTTTTAAGTTGTCTAGAACTGCACCTCCTACAATATAATATCAATGACATTTGGGGCAGGGTAGAATATGACGACCTAAATTGAGAATTGGGCGTTACCATTCCCTTTGTCAATGGGGTGTGTCTGATTGGACAGTGTCAACCATTGTAGGGACACACCCAATTGACAAGGGGAAAAGTAACCCCCAGATTTCAATTTAGTCATACATTTCCAAGAGGAATAACAGGAACGACAAAATGACAATTTTGAAAAAAATATTTTCTTAAAACTCTGAATTGTATGTAAAATACAAGTATTTACTAAAACATGTCAGAAGAGCTGCCGGGTCCTCTTTATAGTCCAGCTGTGAGTACGTGAGGTTTTATTCTCCTCATGGATGTTTGTGTATGCAGCTCAGTCATTCAGTTGCTTGTTTGCTAACAAAGGAAATGCAAAGATCAAATCATGGTCTAGTTCATTTCATTCCTGACAACTGAGTAGCCACAAAGTTATCACCATCTTGTCCCCTTTCTGACCACATTATAGAGAACAGCAGCATTAGAGCATGATGGGTAAATACGGTGAACATACAGACTTGGAACGAGAGATGCCACTGCTGCTACTACTGCTACTGCTACTTCTTCTTCTTCTTCTTCCTCTTCCTCCTCCAGAAGTAGCACCATGTGGCAGTCAGTAGGTAATGTGTTGCTAGAAATTTTTTTTTTCTAGTTAAACAGTTAGTGTATACATGATTACACATTGTTCTAATTTTTTTTAATGTTTTCACAAGTCAGGAAATATTATAAATTAGATTCTAATTTATAATATTTCCATGTGCTGGTCACTAGAGGGAGCAATTCCCAAAATTGCAGCATTGGCATGTGGTAAAGCAACCTCATGCTTCAAAATTGGAGAAGACACACTCGCTCTAGTGTGCTCAAACAATCCCCCTCCTTTATCCTGGCTAGTGCCAGGAGAAAGGAGGGGGTTGAATGTTCAAACCTCCTACACTGTGTGCCGCCATTTTTTGAGCGAATGCACAGTGTAGTAGGCTTACATACAGTGGTAATCACACAGTATAACACGAACATACACAGACCTAACTTACCTGCTCCTACCGCCGCCGCTGCCTCCGCTCCTAGTCCTTGCTTCTGAACATATGGACGGAAGCCGCGACCGGAAGTCGTCATCTTACTGTCTGGCCGCGGCTTCAGGTCCACATGAAAATGTCGCCGGATGTCGCTCTGCCGAAGACCTTCCTTTTGGACTGTGTGGGTGCGGCGCATGCGCCGTTCCCACACAGACGGCGTACGCTATAGTGAATGGAACGGCTCCCGTTCTCATTCTCTATGGGGCTGTATGTGCCTTATTCCATCTCTGTATGTCTCGTTAATCGACACATACAGAGATGAAAAAAAAAAAAAATGGCAGCCCCCATAGAGAAGTTAAAGACAGAAAAAAGAAAAAAGTAAAACACAAAAGCACAAATAAATAAAATTTATTTTAATAACATACTAAAAGCAAAAACATATAAAAAATTTAGTTTTCGTGACACCCGTCATTTAAAGGCTTCATACACCTTTGAAAACTATTAAAAAAAGACATTTATGACATTAGGACCTGTTCACATCAACGTTCGCTTTCCGTTGACTGGTTCCATCTGAGCTTTCCGTCGGAGGAACCCATCAACAAAAAGGCAAACGCAAACCACAGCTTCCGTTTGAATTACCTTTGATTTCAATGGTAATGCTTCCGTTGCTAATGGTTTCCATTTGTCTCCGTCCCATAACGATATAATTGTTTGCCTTTCCGTTGATGGGTTCCTCTGACGTAAAGCTCCGACGGAGCTGTATCTGAAAAAGTTCAAATAATTTTTAATAATAAGTCATTACAAAGTTGCCCCAGTCACACTGATACACATTTTTATTTAAAAAAAAACAAAACATCAATCATTGTTTTCAAAGCTGTACAAAGAATTTGTAGTTAGAAGCCCATATAATGATTTTGGTTACAGGAGAATAATAGGTCATGGTGCTTGTATAACTGGGTCTAGACCAGGGGTGGGCAAACTTTTTGACTCGCGGGCCACAATGGGTTCTAAAATTTGACAGAGGGGCCGGGCCAGGAGCATTTGGAGGGAGTGTTTGGGCCGGATATACTAAAGCATTAAATGTAGTGTGTGCAAACCTCATAGCACAGTAAGAACACTACAACCCAATTTATTAACTGTCTTTCAAATGTGAAAAATAGCCCTTATCAGTTAATAAATTTGTCTCAAGGAATATGCAAGATATGGCATTTACATACTATTTCGCAGATACTGGGAGGAGGAAATGTAAATAGATTAAAATAACATACGCACTGTGATTTATCAAGAAAAAAGTTCTGTTGACTCTGTAAATTAGCTGCCAACCTCTGAGCAGTAGCCGCCCGTTCTTGTGTTGACTGCTTGCTAGCATAGTTTGCATGCTTCGTGGCAAAGTGACGGCTGATATTGTACTCTTTGAAAACCGAAGGGCTTAATGGTGACGTGAAACGAAGTGAAAATTAAAGTGAAATAAAGAGAAATACGCGCCACATTAACCCCTTAATGACCGGGCCATTTTGCACGTTAATGACCAAGGATTATTTTTTGTTTTTTCATGGTCGCATTCCAAGAGTCGTAACTTTTTTTTTATTACGTCGACATAGCCGTATAAGGGCTTGTTTTTTGCGGGACGAGTTGTATTTTGTAATTGCACCATTTTTAGATGCTTACAATATATTGATTAACTTTTATTAACTTTATTTTAGGAGAGAATTGAAAATAAGCAGCTATTCCAGCATTAATTTTCACGTTATAAATTTATGCCCTTTACTATGCAGCATAAATAACATGTTACCTTTATTCTACGGGTCGGCACGATTACGAGGATACCAAATATGTAAAGGTTTTATATGTTTTCCTATGTTTGCACAATAAAAACCCTTTTAGAAAAAAATTACTTGTTTTTGCATCGCCGCGTTCCAAGAGCCGTCATTTTTTTATTTTTCCGTCGATGTGACCGTATGTGGGCTTGATTTTTGCGGGCCAATGCGTAGTTTTCATTAGTACTATTTTGGGGTACATAGGACTTATAGATTAACTTTTATTTTATTTTTTATGGGGGGAATGGGAGAAAAGAGAGAATTTTGCCGTTGTTTTTTGCGGGTTTTTTGGACGCCGTACATCCGGCGGTTTCATTAATGTGTTCATTTTATTGGTCAAGTTGTTATGATCGCGGGGATACCATATATGTGTATGTGTTATTTGTTTTGACACTTTTACTGAATAAAACCACTTTTTGGGCAAAAAAAGTAGTTTTATTTGATTTTGACTGTAATTATTTTATTTTTTTTCAACAAACTTTATTTAACTGATTGACAGGGGACTTCACTATGCGATGTGCCGATCGCATATATAATGCTTTGGTATACTTAGTATACCAAAGCATTATTGCCTGTCAGTGTAAAACTGACAGGCAACCTGTTAGGTCATGCCTCCGGCATCGCCAAACAGGCAGTTGCGGAAGACAGACCTGTGGGTCTTTGTTAGACCCCCGGCTGTCATGGAAACCCGACGGCGACCCGCGATTTGTTTGCGGGGGCGCCGATCGGGTGACAGAGGGAGCTCCCTCCCTCTGTCAAACACATTAGATGCCGCTGTCACTATTGACAGCGGCATTTAATGGGTTAAACTGCCGGAATCGGAGCGCGCTTCGATTCCGGCAGTTGCAGCAGGAGCCAGGCTGTGTATAACAGCCGTGCTCCTGCCGCTGATCGCGTGGGTACACTGGCAGTACCCGCGCGATCACAGGACGGATATATCCGTCGTCCTGCGCGAACTAGCAGCTGCTGAGGACGGATATATCCGTCCTTCGGCGTTAAGGACAACGGTCAATGTGTTTTGAGTGCGCCATCTATTGGGAAAACGTGGGCATTGCAGGGAAAGGGGAAAAAAAAGGAGGTTTTTACTATGATTTGGACAAGTTCGGCGGGCCGGATTAAAAAGCCTAACGGGCCGTATGTGGCCCGCGGGCCGTAGTTTGCCCATGTCTGGTCTAGACAGTGACTTGGTCAGGATTAGTCCTTTCAAAATCATTACTTGCTGAACCTCTAGGACAGTGGTCCCCAACCAGTGGCTCGCAACCTCCTGCAGTGCGACTCGCTATAGGAACCCTGAGTTATAACCATATAGTCTTGCTACAATATGACATCCACATTAACAATATTACACACATTGCCAGACAAGTGCTAGTTTGGATGCTGGAATATCGGTGTGTTAAATTTCAAACTGAAATATTTACCTGCAAATTGAAATTTAATGTTTTGGTCTTTTCTCCACGTTTAATATGTTAGTATTTTTTACTTAAATGTGGCTCCCGGCAAGGTTGGGGGCCGCTGCTGTAGGATGACCTGTAGACCTCGTATCTTCTGTGACAATGTTAGATGCTTACATCAAGTCCAGAATCCCTGATCTTGTTTGTACTGAAACCTGCAAAAGGCCAGGAGGTCACTGTTGCTTTTATGAGAACATTTGTAGAGCGCTCAACTTCTGTTCTGCTGAGATTTATTAACGTATCAGAAAGCGAAACATTTCATCACTTTTGCAAAGTTCTCAAAATGACAGCTGCATGCACAAATTTACATCTATATCAGTGGCAAATGCAGGATTGGGGGGTTTCCAAACGAGGGTATTTATGCTAGGAGCATTGACAGATAACTGATATAGGTCGTGTGACTGGACTGGTTCATTCCCGGGCCGGCACCAACATCACTCAGACCGCCGCCACGTGACGTGCTGCTAAATGTCAGTCACGTCAGGCAGAGTGGATAGCGGTAGTGGTAAGCTACCGCTCTCTGCTCTGGGGCCTATGTGCTACTACCTATGTGCTACTATCTACAAGGGGCGAACTGTGTGGCACTCTACCAGCGGGGGCTGTTTATCACTCTGTACAAGGCGGGCTGTGTGGCACTCTGTACATTGCGGGGATGTGTAGCACTATTTGCAAGAGGGGGTGTGTGTTTATATCTACAGGGGGCTGTTTGTTTTTGGCCATCTACAGGGGGCTGTGTGTGGCACTATCTACAGGGGGCTCAACTGGGGCATTATTGCTGAGGGGGCACTTTTATTGTGTCGAGCACTGAGGGATCCTTATTACCATCTTTGGCACTGTTTGTTTAGAGGATGGGGTATAGGTGTGGAGGGTGCTGGAAAAGCGAGAAACCAAAATGTCTGCCAAATTCTGAAGACGAGTCGTGGCTGGAATAATTCGTCGGTGGTCTGGGCCATACTTTGTATGGGAGCACGGGCCGAAAATGCAGATGGCTACCTGTGGCCGGCCGTGCCCGCTTTCGCGGACCATCATTACGGGCACTGCCGTGTGCATGGGGCCTTGGCGTGGGAATGCTACATGTGGAGCTGTGATTGGTGAGTCACTCCTAACACAGTGTACAGGCAATGATTTTGTAATGTGTCCGTAAAAATTTTGGTCTGTCCTTGATTTTTAGCTTTATGGAGGTTCGCAAACCTGCTCGCTAGTGCCGTCAATTGTATCCGCGTTCTAAGGACTCGGATACAATGGACTCCTATAGTATGTGAGGGCCTTCCGGCCCTGGTCATGGGGGATTTCTGGGCAACTGGAAAGCCCCCCCCCTTGCATGCGGCCTAATATATGTATTAGTGTGGCACTATGTTTGCACCAAATGGATTGAGCCACGTCGGGAGTTAGTTTTGGTGGGGGTGCATGAGCTGGCACAAACACTGATCGCCAGGATGAAGGGGTCAGTGGTGCTTTGCCGAGCATTATGCTCCTTTGACGGCTGAGTTATGGCTCTCAATTCACAGAAGTTAATTAAGTGAACACAGGCTCTTTTGTACTGGGCATCAGACATAGGTGCTAAGATCTTGCATATTATCGTTTACATGTCAGAAAATCTTTTTTTACACTATTCATTGGATAGCAGTTCTGAGCCTTCTTTAAAGAAGACCCCCAACAGAAACACAACTTTCCATCATGGCTCCCGCGCCTGATTGTTTATGCAACTCTAGAGTTCTTTTATGTATATTATAGTCACTTCACTGCTGTCCGACCCCATGTCTGCTTCTGATCAGACGCCATCTTGAATTTTAGATTTCACCCTTAGGCTATGTTAACACGGAGTATTTTGCAGAGTTTTTTGACGTGGAAACCGCATCGCAAAACTCTGCAAAAACGGCCCGAAAATGCCTCCCATTGATTTCAATGGGAGGCGTCGGAAAAAGAAGCGACATGCCCTATCTTCGGGCGCTTCCGCCTCTGACCTCCCATTGACTTCAATGGGAGGCAGAGAAAGCGTATTTCGCGGTGTTTTATGCCCGCGGCGCTCAATGGCTGCGGGCGAAAAACGCTGCGAAACTCTGAGTGCAGGGAGAGGAAAATCTGCCTCAAACTTCCAAACTGAATTTTGAGGCAGATATTCCTCCTGCAAAATACTCAGTGTGAACATAGCCTTACTTTTCCTCTGTGCTGTGCTACAAATCCCATGATGCCTTAGCACAGCATCACATAGGTCCCCAGGTATACCACGTTTCACCTCCTATTAATAGGAGACCGTTACAATTACCATACACTGCAAATACAGCGATCTAATGATTGCATGTTCAAGCCCCCTAGGAGGACTTAAAAAAAAAATATGTCCAGATTAATTTTAGAACGTTTTTTGAACAGCATTAAAAACTATTTTAATAGTTCGAAAAAAACCTTTCCATTTTTTAAAATAAAATCTAAAGAAATAAATTAAAATAAACGCTGGTATCGCAACGTCCGTAAAAGCTTGAACTATCAAAATATACCGTTATTTATCCCACGCAGTGAATGCCTTAACAAAATGGTACCAATAAAAAATAAGTTCTAAAAATGTTATGGATCTCCGAATAGAACACAAAAACCTGAAAAGTTTTTATTGTGGAAAAGTAGTAAAACCTAAAAAAAATAGATACATTTGGTTTCACCCTAATCATGCTGACCCACAGAATAATGTTAACATGTCATGTATGCTGCGTAGTGAATGCCTTATTAACCGCTCCATCGACAGAAAAATAAAATAGTTGTGGGACTCAGAAAATGGCAACACAGAACAAATAATTTGTTATTTTTATTTTGTAAAATTAGTATAAAAAAACGATGTAAAGTTGATCACATTGACCCGCAGAATAAAGATAAAATTTTTAGCAAATGGTGAACTTTGTAAAAAAACTGAACCAAAAAATAGAATGGAGGAATTGCTGTATTTTTTCCATTCCACTCTACAAAATAATTTTGTAAAAGTTTTTTCAATACATTATATCATAGATTAAATAGGGCCATTAGAAATTCTATCTCGTCCCGCAAAAACAAAAAAGCCTTGTACGGCTATGTCAACGGAAAAATAAAAAAGTTATGGCCCTTAGAAGGCGGGGAGGGGAAAACAAACTGGAAAATAGACTAGGTACTTAAGGGGTTAATTGTTGAATACCCTCAATGCAGGAATTTCTAGGGTGCTGCAGGGATAGGTTCCTTCGTGCCGCCTAGGATACAAGATTTTGAGGGAATACTAGGGTGAAGATGGGGTGCAATCCCCCCCCCCCCCGTCATTACCTTTCTTTCCACATGACTACTGGTGGTTGCTATTGGCACCTCCAGTATTTACTGGTTTATTTCGGTTACTTAGGGCTCCGTACACACGACCGTGTGGACGGCCGCGGACAGCTACCCGCATTTCCCATATAAAGTATGGTAGCACGGTCTGTAAAAAGCAAAATATGACCTGTCCTATCTTTTGCGGAGCCTTTCAATGGCAAATATACGAAAAGGTTTCCGTGGGCAATAGAAGGGAATGGGTCTGTAATTACTGGTGAATTCTAGGGTCGTGTGCATGAGGCCTTACTTGGTGTGGTGTTCTGACTTATTTTAGAATGCGGCCGTTATCTTGGTCTATTTTTAATAGTATTAAATAAAGGTATATTATAAAATGGAATTTTTAGGTTTGACATTTTAGACTGTGTTCACATCACCGTTCCTTTTCACTGAGGGGTTCAGTAAGAGGTTTCCGTCGGGTTTAGTAGACTACGCTATTGCTATTAACCCTTGCACAACTGTCACAAACGGAAACCATTTGCACCGGATCCGTCACCATTGAAATCAATGGTGATGGAAACTGAAACCTATGGTTTCCGTTTGCGTCTATCAGGGCTCCGTTCTGACGGAAAGCTCAGATGGAACGTCAGAACGGAGCCCTATCGCAGATGTGAACGAGGCCTTAATGTGTACTCTTCATCTGTGTTCACCAATGAGTCGTCACTGCCCGATAACGTGCTGACAAACTCCGTTCATATTACTATCGTAAGACAACTGGAGGTACAAAATAAAATAAGTGTCTTTAAACCGCTCGGCTTAGAGGCACCAATGCACGTATACTTAAAGGGGTATTCCGGCGCTATACTATAAATGTCTGATCGGCAGAATGGTGTCCTGCGTTCCGCTCTGTGCTTAGAACTTGTACACGTAGTGGAGGAGAAGTAGGGGCGACTCGACCACACCTCCAGTTGTCTCCATTAGTCTATAAGGAGTTATAGAAATAGAGGAGCTCAAATTTGGACTTGGAATTCTCACTTTTTTCTCATTCATGTCTATTGTGGGTATACCAGTTTAGGGTGTTGCGCTGTTATATTGATAGGCTGTTGTAGGTTATTGTAACTTTCAGTTCCATAGGATTGATGTACGACTCGTGGTGTTTCATTATCTATCTAAGAAGGTAAAAAAAGTAGATCCCGACAACTACGTACTGATAATCCAACTACGTACGTATCTAACAGGAGATATGTACCTGAGGAAGAGGTCAGACCGATCTTGAAACACGTTGTACGTTCATTAAATCATCCTTTCTAGTATTTACTCCAATCCTTCTAATTTTGGTGGTGCCCGTTGGATCCGTCATTTTTCTTTTTGCTTAGTGTTAGAAGATAAATCATGGCATATTCCAGTGGATGCTAAATGTACGGAGCTATTGTCCCCTAGAAGCATTGCTACTGTGTACCATACAGGCTCTGGGCATATATACAGGCACTGGGCATATAGCTGTGCCGTGTGTATGAGCCCTCCTAGTGCGTGCAATAGCGCCCAATAAATGCCACCATACCCCACTAACATGGTTTACCAGGAAGCTCGCCCTATTTGTAAAACAGCAGGCTTCTCACTAATTGGCAGAGAGGGATCACCTGACCATTTTACGAACTAATAAGGGTCCCCCGCCCCAAGGCTGCAGCGGCCGCATGCGGTTGAAACCACGCCCACATGCAGTGGCTAATGGTCACATGATTTTGCCAGCGATACAGTGTTACCGGCAAAATTGCAAGGCCATTGGCCACCGTATGTGGGCCTGGTGCCATCCGCCTGCCGCCGCTGCAGCGTGGGTGCACCTTAACTGGATGTTTCTTAGAACTGCGATTTAAAAAATATGTGAAATTCGAGATTCATCATAGTAGCCATTCTAGAAACATTAACAAAACCCACAGCCGCTCGCAGCAATACCAAGAGCTATATACTATATACAGACTGCTGCTCTGATACTGTCCTGTATGTAGTGTCAGAACTGCACACATCGGCAGAAACTCCCTGGCAGCGTTCTGGATGGTATATAGTGTGTTCAAACGCTGTCGGTTATATGTACACAAGGGTTTACATTATTTTTCATTATTCCTATATTCAAGTCCGTATTGCAATGTATATGGTTATGGCGATAAATATCTCAATATAATTATTATCTAAATATCGCTGATATCACCGTAGCCTCCTTCCAAGTGAGCAGGTTGTGGGCTTGTGGTTATATGTAGCAGTGAATGTGAATGAGCCAAGCTGCAGTGTAAAGCAGAGGGGAAGTGACAGACGCCTTAGCCTCTGGTCTCATCAGCATTGAAACACGAAGTGCATAACTAGCCATATAAATGTAAATTTCAGGCCTGGCTGGAGCTCTCCTGTTAATCTGCTGCTTTCTTTTGTCTGTCAACACTTTCTACAGTATAAACATCAGATAATCCAGATTATTATGTTGACTGTTCATTCATTGCGTTATGCGCAGATGGCACTTTCTGCGTATAAGAGAATTCCCTATTGTACTATAGATACACAGTTCACAGAATAATAACCGGACACACAATGGGGCAGGACGGCCATTTTTTCTTTCAAACTGGAGACAGATGTTGGGATATCAAAAGAAGATTGTGACCCTTAGTGGCTGGCGGGCACAATATACATATATAAGGAGAAGGCTGTCTGCAACAGCTAAGCCCAATTTCCCAGCCACCACAATATAGATAAAATAAAAAAACTTTTATTCAGCTACGTATAGCTTAAACAGACCACATGAATAATAGATTAAAATTATCAACAGCCGAGAACCGGATAGAATTAGGTGTCATCTGAATGAACAGACACACACAGTACAGGCATAGGAGTGTCAGTATTCCCTATCCAGTTAGAATTGTAATTAATGAAGTGTCCAGTGAACAACAGTAAATCAGGTCGACGGCTGTGTATTAAAATATTAGCAGCCCCCCCGACATGTTTCGCTACAACGTAGCGTCCTCAGGGGTCCACGGGGCTAATGGCGGCGCGGGATGAAAAGGATCCTGATATAGATGCGTCCGATGACACATCCGAAGGTGTGTCAGGCAAAGTAGCCAATAGTAACAGAGGAGACATAGTGGACTCTCAGCTGTGTGTAGCTGCCGTATGAACAGCAGGGTAAGAAGGTACAATCGCAGACCTGAGGCGGCGCATGCGCACTAGAGTAAAGAACGAACTTAGTGTGATAATCCTAACTTAGATCCCGACTCAACCAAAGAGTCGCTCGCGCATGCGCTGATGGACAAAATGACCACTTAGTGCCGGAGAGGTGCATTCATGTGCGGCGATGTAGATTGTCATCACTGTCAGAATGATGACATAGGATAAGTGTCCATAGATGAATTTGGCATTTCTGAAATAAAATTACAAAAAAACATAGAAAAATTACAGGGAGAAATAAAGGAACGGAAACATCGCAAATACATCCGTGATAGAAAAGACTTTGACCTTGGACAAGTTTACACCTATAAAACTGGTTCATACTCTAAACCTAAACCTAATACAGTGTTCACTGACTTCTCTGAGTCGGATACTTCAGGCACGGAGGAATCCAGAAATAGTGCCGATAGTCTTAGACTTGGCACTAAACGTAAAATTAGGAACAATAGACCAAGTTTTTCCAAGAGAACTCCGACTGTGTCTAGACAATTTGTAACTAACACTCCTTATCATACTACAAAATGTCCTCCCAGTACATCAAGTTCCTCTTCCTTTCTGTCTGGGCCTGCTCTCTCATCTATACCAAACTCTATGAACACACCGTCCACACCTCATGTCTCCCGTGCCAATTCAAGCCTACATGGAGGGGACAATATTACCAAACAATCTACTGGTCCCCTCACTACTTTTCCTTTTTTAGGCCCTCCCAGTCTGAACTGGGGGATAAAACCCTAAAATTTGATATACAGGCAGCAAGGGATGATGAGATGCAAATTATTAATTTATCCTCGTGTCAACTTAACTCTCATCAATTGACTTTGCTTAAAAAGGGTCTGTCATACACTCCAACTCCATCTTATGACGAATTTGTTTGGGTAAAGGACATTAACCTCTTCGCACGAAAATTGGCCCTACATAAGTACTTCAAAGGGAATTTTTCTGGGAGAACTCTTCAGGACCGTACGGAAACTAACACCCTGAGGGACCTTGAGAGTTTACTCCATGAGAGTGAATTTGGTGTTGCAGATGCCATTGGACCATTCTCGACATTACGTCCTAAGTCCAGGCTCACACCTCCATTTTCACAATACAGTCACATTGACACCTTTGTTAGGATGGTATGTAATGATCTCAAAAAACTTAAAATCAAGAAATCTAACATCTTTGGTAACCTTAATAATGATGAGAGAGGGGCACTGGACACTTTGTGTAAAGATGACAATTTAGTCCTCAAGCCCTCGGATAAGGGGGGCAATATCGTGATCATGAGCCATGCTGACTACGTTAGCATGGTTCATAGGTTACTTGATGACACTACCACTTATGTCATTTTGAGCACTAACCCTACGGCTAAATACCTTGCCGAACTATATACCCTTCTTGATGGTGCTAGGAATCAGAATCTTATCACTAGTGATGAATTCAAGTGCCTTTATAACTTGACTCCTACTTTGGCGACCCTTTATGCGTTGCCAAAGGTTCACAAAGCAACCTCTCCCATTCCGGGCAGACCCATTGTGTCGGGTAATGACAGCCTGACACAGGGTATTAGTCTCTATGTCAATGAGATATTAACACCATTTGTCTCTTCATTGTCTTCCTATCTTAAGGATACCAAAGACACCGTCACCAGGATCCATGAGATCAATGTAACTCCCACCACTATGATAGCGAGCATAGACGTGGAGTCCCTTTACACCAATATCCAGCATGATTTGGGACTTAATGCTGTTAAGCATTTCCTCAACACTAAAGGCATCCAATTTCAACGTCACAATGATTTTGTTTTGTCACTTTTACACTTCTTACTTACTCACAATTATTTTATCTTTAACCATAAATATTATCATCAAATTAAGGGTACGGCTATGGGCACTGTTTGTGCACCCACCTATGCGAACCTTTTTTTAGGGTGGTGGGAAGACACTATAGTTTTTTCTGATAATTTCCTCTCTTTCACCTCACATATTTCATTTTGGGGAAGATACATCGATGACATTCTCATCCTTTGGGATGGGGATGCCAGCACTTTTTGTGACTTCATGTCTATGCTCAATGCCAATTCTATTGGCATGAAATTTACGTATGAGATTCACGATCATACTATTAATTTTCTTGATCTCAAGATCTCTCTGGATCCTGGTGGCGGTGTCCAGACTGATATCTTCCGTAAGGCTACTGCTACTAATAGCCTTCTTCACTGGCAGAGCTATCACCCTCCTGCCCTTAAGAAGGGTATACCCATTGGTCAATATTTGAGAGCTAGACGTAATTGTTCTAGCGAACTATCTTTTCAAGCTGAATGTGACGGTCTTTTTAACAAGTTCTTGGCACGTGGCTACCCTAAAAAATGGTTGCATAGGGCATATGCTAGGGCAAGGGCCTCGGATAGGAGTGACCTATTGTCAAATAAGGTTAAGAAGGACACTATAGCAGGGTCATCTGATATCATCCGATGCATTGGCACGTACGATGCTTGTTCCTCTCAAGTTGTACAAATCCTTCGTAGACACTGGGCCATTCTCACTGCTGATCCCGATCTTAGGGATGCAGTGATGGCCAATCCGAGTGTCACTTATCGAAGGGGTAGGAACTTACGAGAGTTCTTGGTACATAGCCATTACTCTGGGCAATCTAACATCTCCTCTACTTGGCTCAAATCGTCACTTAAGGGCTTTCATCCTTGTGGCAGATGTTCTTTCTGCCCCCTAATGCCGACTGTGAAGAATTTTTCTAACCCTGTCGATGGGAGGTCCTATCGAATTGAGCAGTTTTTGAACTGCCAAAGCAGCGGGGTTGTCTATGTTGCCAGGTGTCCTTGCCCTAAATTATATGTGGGTAAAACCGTTCAGGAGCTTAGAAGACGTGTATCTAGACATATGAGTGCAGTAACTTGCAAGGAGGATACTACTCTTACGAGACATATTATTAATTTTCATGGAGGTAACCCTAGGTTGCTAAAATTTTGGGGCATTACCCAAATTAAAATGGGCCCCAGAGCGGGTAACTTGGATCGTAAACTTTTGCAGGAGGAAGCAAGATGGATCCATCGTCTTAATACCATGTCCCCCTCAGGTCTGAACGAGGGCTTTACTTTCAGTGCTTTTCTTTGACTCTACAGTTGGACACTGTGGGAATTTTCTCAATGTTGTCCTCGTCTATATTATTGGACCACTGTGGAACTATGTGTATATTTATATCATAAACAATTTAAAATATTAAAACTACCTGCCTGCCTTCATTGCATTCTTTGCATTATTGTGGAGAATCCTTTCCAAAAATAGCCACTTGTAAAATGAGTGGTTAGTCTTACTGATGTACTTGTTTATTTAATTACGATTTGACCATATGAGGATGGCGGTTTATTATTATTTATATTATTATTTATATATATTTATTTTTTTCTTGATCCTGTGTTGATGGCTGGATGATTGACATCATCATAAATGATGGACCTGGGGTGGTTTCACAACATTTCTTCCCGTTGGGAATCTATGTGTTATTCTACTTATTCTTACCTGAGAGGTGATTCCTCTATGTGCCCTGTTTTTGAGTGTGGTTCTGTTAATATAGCGCACGCACACAATTTTGGGCTAATAATGAATGACACTTAGTTATCATTGTCGGCCGTTCACACTGACAGACACTTGTTATAGTGTCATTATTCTTACGGTGATGACAGTCAACACCGCCGTGTATGAACGTGCCTTTCCGACACTATGTTGTCATTTTTTCCACCAGCGCTGCGCTAGCGGCTCTTTGTTTGAGTCGGGATTTAGGTCAGGTTGATTGCAATGAGTTCGTTTTTTACTCTAGTGCGCATGCGCCGCCTTGGGTCCGTGACTGTACCTTCTTCATTGTAGCGCACACGCATAATTGTGTGCTGATTGTGAATGACATATAGTCATCAGTGTTGGCTGATTACATCTATGGACACTTATCCTATGTCATCATTCTGACAGTGATGACAATCTACATCGCCGCACATGAATGCACCTCTCCGGCACTAAGTGGTCATTTTGTCCATCAGCGCATGCGCGAGCGACTCTTTGGTTGAGTCGGGATCTAAGTTAGGATTATCACACTAAGTTCGTTCTTTACTCTAGTGCGCATGCGCCGCCTCAGGTCCGCGATTGTACCTTCTTACCCTGCTGTTCATACGGCAGCTACACACAGCTGAGAGTCCACTATGTCTCCTCTGTTACTATTGGCTACTTTGCCTGACACACCTTCGGATGTGTCATCGGACGCATCTATATCAGGATCCTTTTCATCCCGCGCCGCCATTAGCCCCGTGGACCCCTGAGGACGCTACGTTGTAGCGAAACATGTCGGGGGGGCTGCTAATATTTTAATACACAGCCGTCGACCTGATTTACTGTTGTTCACTGGACACTTCATTAATTACAATTCTAACTGGATAGGGAATACTGACACTCCTATGCCTGTACTGTGTGTGTCTGTTCATTCAGATGACACCTAATTCTATCCGGTTCTCGGCTGTTGATAATTTTAATCTATTATTCATGTGGTCTGTTTAAGCTATACGTAGCTGAATAAAAGTTTTTTTATTTTATCTATATTGTGGTGGCTGGGAAATTGGGCTTAGCTGTTGCAGACAGCCTTCTCCTTATAGATGTTGGGATATCACTCCAGCAGGGTATGTATACAAAGCCTGTGGTTCTCCCATTAGTCACAGCGGATTTCCAGGGAAGTCGCAACATAGGAAGCAGAGGGGGAGAAGAATAGGATCATTGCTAGGAGCTCGGTTCAGCACCAACGCTAGCAGCTGTAAGAGCCCACATGCACTATGCCCCTGCTCCCTACCATACCCGGCAAACTTGCCATGAAGACAAAAATATGCTGATGTAGCAAGCTTCTCTAATCTAGCATATCCATTAAATATTATACTCCACAAACATTGATCCAGTTCCTTTATTGAAATCTTTTAAGCTTTTGTTTTTACAGGTGTTCTATAGTTTTAATAACTTGGTAGAACGTAAACCCACCACAATCCATCGAAAGTAATCTAGCATATCCCATTCTTATAGACCATCTGTAAAGTGGGGTTCCACAGGGGTCCGTATTGGGCCCTCTTCTTTTTAATATGCTTATAAATGACCTTGTAGAGGGTTAAGAGTATAATTTCAGTATTTTCAGATGATAGTAAGCTCTGTAAAGTAATCAACACAGAGGAGGATATTGTAATACTACAGAGAGCTTTGGGGAAGCTGGAGGCTTAGGAAATGGCAAATGAAGTTTAATGTGGATAAATGTAAGGTTATGCATTTGGGCTGAGGAAACAAATTTGACAATTACGCATTAAATAGTAAAACGCTGTTTAAAACTACCACTGAAAAAGATTTGGGATATTGGTGGACAGTACATTTACATTTAGCAACCAGTGCCAGGCAGCTGCTGCCAAGGCAAATAAAATCATAGGATTCATCAAAAGAGGCATAGGTGTTCATGACTAGAACATAGTTTTGGCTCTATACAAATCACTAGTCAGACCACATATGGAATATTGTGTACAGTTTTGGGCACCGGTGTATAACAAGGACATGGCTGAACTAGAACAGGTGTGAAGCAGGGCGACCAAGGTAACTACGGGAATGGGTGGATTGCAGTACCAAGAAAGATTATCAAATTTGGGGCTATTCAGTTTACAAAAAAGACAGATTAAGGGGGATCTAATTACAATGTACAAATACATAACTGGACAGTAAAGAGATCTTTCTAATGATCTTTTTACACCTAAGCCTGTAACAAAGACAAGTGGGCATCCTCTACGTCTGGAGGATAAAACGTTTCACCATCATTCCAAATGGGGATTCTTTACAGTAAGAGCAGTAAGACTATGGAAGTCTCTGCCACAGGATATTGTGATGGTGGATTCTTCACAGTAAGAGCAGTGAGACTATGGAACTCTCTGCCACAGGATGTTGTGATGGTTGATTCTTTACAGTAAGAGCAGTGAGACTATGGAACTCTCTGCCACAGGATGTTGTGATGGTTGATTCTTTACAGTAGGGGTCTCAAGCACGAGGCCCGCGGGCCGCATGCGGCCCCTGAGGCGGTCATCTGCGGCCCGCGGGACACAGAGCCGTTCGTATCGGCTCTGCTCCCGGACTCTGTGGAATTCCCTGACATCGCTGTCTATATATGGACAGTGTTGTCAGGGTCTTCCCCAGAGCGGAGTCCCGAGCATAGCGCTAGTATCGGCTCTGCTCCGGGACGCTGTGGAATTCCCTGACATCGCTGTCCATATAGGGACAGTGTTGTCAGGGTCTTCCCCAGAGCGGAGTCCCGGGCAGAGCGCTAGTATCGGCCCTGCTTCGGGACACTGTGGAATTCCCTGACATCGCTGTCCATATAGGGACAGTGTTGTCACGGTCTTCCCCAGGGCGCAGTCCCGAGCAGAGTGCTAGTATGCGGCCCCTGAGGCAGTCATCTGCGGCCCGCGGGACACAGAGCCGTTCGTATCGGCTCTGCTCCCGGACTCTGTGGAATTCCCTGACATCGCTGTCTATATATGGACAGTGTTGTCAGGGTCTTCCCCAGAGCGGAGTCCCGAGCATAGCGCTAGTATCGGCTCTGCTCCGGGACGCTGTGGAATTCCCTGACATCGCTGTCCATATAGGGACAGTGTTGTCAGGGTCTTCCCCAGAGCGGAGTCCCGGGCAGAGCGCTAGTATCGGCCCTGCTTCGGGACACTGTGGAATTCCCTGACATCGCTGTCCATATAGGGACAGTGTTGTCACGGTCTTCCCCAGGGCGCAGTCCCGAGCAGAGTGCTAGTATCGGCTCTGCTCTGGGACTCTGTGGAATTCCCTGACATCGCTGTCCATATATGGACAGTGTTGTCAGGGTATTCCCCAGAGCGGAGTCCCGGGAAGAGCGCTAGTATCGGCTCTGCTCTGGGAATCTGTGGAATTCCCTGACATCGCTGTCCACATATGGGCGCCCGCCATGTTCTGTCTTCAGTGCCGCCGCTCATTCGTTCAGTGCTGGCCGCATCGCATCAACCTGACAGCGCGCACTTGTCGGGACTCCGGAGCGGGGCAAAGACTGTATTACACAGCTGCAGCCCCGCTCTCATACATTCATGTATTACTATACTACCATGGGGCGGCTGAACAGCTTAGTATCGAAATACATGAAACAACGGTATCGAACCGTTTAGGGATGCACAGTATCGAAGTTTCGATGCATCGCGCATCCCTGATAGTGTGGCACTGGAGGCGCAAGGCGGTAGATTTAGTAAATTTCTGCTCTAGTTTTTAGTGTTTAGTAACTTTATATGAATATTATCTTCTAATTAAATGTTTTATTTGCTCATATTTATAAAAAAAAAAGTTAGCAAACTAGTTTTTGATCAGTTTATGATGTTGTTCCTTTTTGTTTACATTTCATTTTATATAGGCGTATACTTATCCGTTTCTTATCTCCACAGGTACTCAAAATGCTGACCAAGTTTGAAGAGGATGATTTCCTTCTCTGCTGAACCAGTAACCATAACTGTTTCTGTGACCCGAGTATCATGCAGCAGACTTTATGATGGATGCTACCCAAGCAAGCTACACAGGTCAGATGATTTTCAAGGACTTAACTTGTCATGGACGGGCTCAAAAAAGAGGGTCAGTAAACCAGGACATAAGAAAATCATACCAATTGCGTGGACACCTCTCACCAAATATGAATGAGAAGACATGTACTGTTGTTCTCACTCGGCTGGAAGATGTAACCGGCTCCCATATTATTGAAAGTCAGGGCAGGACATCATCTAATATCTCTTGCTGGGTAGATGAATTTGGAACTCTAAAAGTTCATACTGGGCTTACCTCAGAACCAAGAAGGATGGGTTCAAAAGCGCAACTTTTTCCGGGGGCTTCTACTGGTGAGGGTACAATGAAGGAGTTACCTGAACCTCGAAAGAGAAGACTAGCTTCTCTCAATGCTGAAGCAGTAAATTATTTACTCTTTGAGAGGGCTGATGGCTGTTCTTCCAGGAAAGCTAATAAAGATTTAAGCAAAGCGGGCGAAAACCGCAAATCGGTTGTGGACTGGACTTCCTTGAAAAAGCTTGATAGCAACTCGGCTAGCAAAAAGAGCAAGCAGAGATGTATAGCCCAACATAGGTCAACTTCAGATGGTGTGTTTGATGACAGTGTAAAGAGAAAAGCGAGTGAAGTGTCTTATCTTCCTGCTCCAAAGAGGTTGGCAAGTTTAAATGCTGTGGCATTTCTGAAGCTCACCAATGAAAAGGGTCAGTCTTTGAAACAAAGGAGCAAGTCAAATGGCGACAGTGGACGTTCTGTCAATGCTTGCTCAAAATCCAAACTGAAGTCAAAATCTCACAAAAAGACCTGCATAAAACCTAAAAAAGAGTTCCTTCACCAGAAAACCGAGGACTACCATCGCTGGCATGGCGGGTCTGACATTGGATTTCTACAACCAGAACGTCAAGAGTCCACAAAGCCTTTGGTTAAAGTGGAGCGTGTTCACGTGGAACAGTCTTCCAAGAAACACAATGGCTCAGAACCTTTGTACCACAGACTGCCTTTGTTAATGGGAGGGCAGGCTTCTATGAAGCCAGAGTATGGTAGACCGGGTGAAAAGTCTCCCACTCCCAAGCAAGACTTCCTGCAGCCTTCATTTCCAGTACAACAGCTTCATCATTTGCCAGTTCCAGGTGGCCACACGGATTGTATCTGTGTTTGTGACTCCTCAAACGTAGCAACTCTGGATGGAAGCTACATTTCTTATGGCCAAAGTGGATTACCATGTAATGGGTATTCAGATTACTCCTTGTATCCAAAAGATGAAGTGTTTTCTCAGCCAGTGCACTGTGAAGAACTCTTAGTGCCACCGAGCGCTTTACATCATAGTGGAATGTTTGAGCACCTTCCTTGGTGCAGTTCGCGGTATTCGTATGGAGAAGACACTGGCACAAACACAGATAGTCTTTGTGGATTAATAAGGCTGCCACGTGGCAGGCTTAGCAGCACTCACATGGGACCTAGTACCTATCCATATAAAAAGCCTTTAACGCCAGGTATGTTCCAATTCTATTATGTTGACTAAAACCTCACAAAGCTTGTTTTAGATGTTGTATGAGTAACACATTTTTACTCTTTAATTGTATGGTCAAAAATGTTTTCCCCATGAAAGTAAGGATATGCCACCACTTGTTGATTGGTGGGGTCTAACTGGCGCGACCTCCATTGATCTTCAGAATGCACCCTTTAACTATCACGGTGTCTCCTTCAGTGTTTCCCTGCATAGCAGCGCTGCTGCCCATCTGTTGTGCAGGAAACTTCAGCACAGCCCCATTCACTTGATGTCGCAGTTCGCTCTACTGTGGGTGGCTGAAAGCACTACTGTGCAAGGAAATAGTCGAAGGGACCGGTGAGAGTCCCATAGGTCGTACCCTCACCAATTATAATGTTATGGCATATGCTAGTGAAATGCCAGAACGTAAGATGGGTATGCCGGTTAGGTTTAGGTCTGCTTTATTATGCTGCGTGGCAGTTACAAATAGTGATTTATATTTCTAGAACAAAGCATGGTCTATGTTCAGAACTTTTTTTTTTTTCTTTTCAGTCCGTATGTTTTCATCATGTTCTTGTGTGTTAATAGGAATTTCTCATGTATTTCATTTTAGCTCCATTCATTCATTAGAAATGAAGCTAAAAGGAGCGCTCATCAGTCTCTTCTACAGCGACAACAAAAGACAGTGGGCAGTCAGAAACGGGTTCGATAAAGTTTTCAGTAGTGTACAAAAACTAAAAAAAAAATATTAAAAGTAAAAAAAAAAGCCTTTTCCCATTTTCCCCCTAGAGCATTATAAAAAAAATAAACAAATTTGGTATCGCTGCATCCATAAAAGTCTAAATTATTACAATATAACATTATTTAACTCACACGTGAATGGCATAAAAGCAAATTAAAACGCCATTACCGCTGTTTTTTAGGTCACCTTAGCTCCAAAAAAAATGTAACAAAAAGTGATCAAAAAGTCGTATGTACCAAAAAACGGTACCAATAAAAAAAAATACATTTCAACCCGCAAAATATAAGCCCTCACGCCACTCAAACGCCAAAGAAACAAAAGTTTTGGCGCTTAGAATATAGCGACTCAAAACTATTTTTCTTTTTTCACATAATTTTTTCTTTGTAAAAGTAGTAAAATATTTTTAAAAAAAAATTAGTAATAATTGTATCGCCATAACCGTATTGACCCTCAAAATAAAGTTTAAGTTGACGTTTTTACCGCATGGTGAAAGCCGTAAAAACAAAACCCAAAAAACAATAGTGGAATCGCAGTTTTCACCCCACATGATTTTTTTCCCCAGTACATTATATGGTGATTTAAATGTTACCAATAAAAACCACAACTCTTCCCGCAAAAAATAAGCCTTTACACCTCTCCATTGGAGTAAAAATAAAAAAATTATGACGAAAAAAATAAATAAATCGAAAATGGCTTGGACTTTAAGGGGTTAAAGAGGTTTTCCAGGATTTAAAAAAAAAGGCTGCTTTCTTCCTAAAACAGTGCCACACCTGTCCATAGGTTGTTTATGGTTCATTTCAGCTCCACATATGATTTGCACTTAAATGGAAGGGGGTCTGTTGTGCTAGAGGAGATCATTCTAGCAGGGGTAGCAGAGTATTTAAACAAGGCTGAGAAGGGAGGTCAAGGCAGGAAATAAATGAGTAGAAAGGTTATAACATGGTCAGATTATATTTGTGGGTAGAGAAGTGAAATGTGGGGGCAGAATTAGGGAATTGGATAAAGAGATTAATTTGTTACTAAACAACATTAATAATGTGCCCCCAAAAAGTGTATTGTTTTGAAAATTCTATCAAAGATCTTATCCACAGTTGTGGTCAAAGATTTCTACTCACCGGTTATAAGTGGTGTACCCCAGGGTTCAGTGCTGAGACTACTATTATTCAACTTATTAATGTTCTAGAGCAGGGGTCTCAAACACGCTGCCCCTGAGGCTGTCACCTGCGGCCCGCAGGGCACCGTAGCTCCCTCGGGAGAGGAGAGAGCAGGCCGAATTATAAATGCGCTGGCACTCCTTCATGACGTCATGAAGGAGCGCAGTCCGTTGGTAGATGGCCACACAGCCCACTGTAGATAGTGCAAACCCCCCTGTAGGTATTGCCCCACGCCTCCCATGTAGATAGCGCTACATTCCCCCCAGGGCATGCCTCCCATCCGTCCTGGATTCAGCGGGTCAGTCCCGGATTCTGGGCGCTGTCCTATGTGGCCGGGGTTATGTCCCGCTGTCAACTGTATCTGCATCCTCAGGACGGAGATACAGTTGAACCCAATGCTGAAGCTAGGGACCGTCCGCTCCCTGCTTCAGCGTTGGTTCAGAGCAGAGGGAGCTCCTCTGCTTGCCAAGGACTCCCCGGGCACAGTGGTACTTTAAACGCTGTTCCCGGGGAAGCATTTGACGTCATTGTCCATATATGGACAGTGACGTCGGTGGCCACTCCTGGAGCGGAATCCCCGTTGCCGATGCTCTGGCAGGGGATTCCGCTCCAGGAGTAGACCCTGACGTCACTGTCCATATATGTACAGTGACATCTGGGGTTCCCTCTATTCCCGGCTTACACTCTAGCTGGGGATTCCACTCCTAGAGGGAGTCCCAATGGTGCTTCCTACATGGGGGGGGGGGGGGGGTAGCGCTATGTTCAAGGGGGTATGGCAGTATCTACACTGGGCACTGTCACACTATCTAAGGAGGGAGGAGGGCCTGCCCAATCTTGACATTCTGGTGTGTGCCAAACACTGCCAACTGAGCCGCCAGACTGCATTTAGCAACACTTAAACGGGAAAACTGGATTGTTAAAATAAGCATGTGGAGAAAAACACGCAAAATTCCGGTAAGTTTAAACCTAGCGGTATTATTATAGTAATGTAGTATTGTTTTAGTAATGTAGTATTGTTGATTTCAATGGGAGGTGGAGGCGTTTTTTTCCCGCGAGCAGAAAAACCGTCTCGAGGGAAAAAGAAGGGACATGCCCTATCTTCGGGCGTTTACGCCTCTCGCCTCCCATTGACCTCAATGGGAGGCAGAGAAAGCGTATTTCGCTGCGTTTTATTCCCGCGGCGCTGAATGGCCACGGGCGAAAAACGCTGAGAAAATCGGGGTGCAGGCAGAGGAAAATCTGCCTCAAAATTCCAAACCCAGCCTTATAGTAATGTAGTATTGTTATAGTAATGTAGTAGTATTATAGTAATGTAGTTTTATAGTTAGGGGTGTCACGATACTAGAATTTGGACTTCGATACTGATACTTCGTGTAGTATTGCGATTTCGATACCAATTCGATACTTTGTCAACCGCAATTTAAAAAAAAAGTTCTTCCATTTTCTGATGTGAGGCGCGTGGTGTGAAGATGAATTTAACCTCCACGTGCCTCACATTAATAGTAATTAACCCCATCATGTGTCTCAGTCATTCGCGGTATCTTAGGTGTTTCCAGCTGACCGGCATCGCTGCGATGTAGTCGCACGGATGCCGATCGTTACTATGGGAACCGGAGGCCAACAATTGCTTCCTGGTCTCCCACGTACAGAAGCCTATTAGGACCCGCCCGGAGGCGGGGCCTAATAGGCTTGCTGTCAGTGAATAGCTGACAGCTCTAATGCATTACACTACGTGGGTAGTGCAATGTATTAGAATAAAGATGACAGGTGCAGGTCTTCAAGTCCACTAGTGGGACAAAAAAAAGTTATAAAAAAGTTCAAAGTTAAAAAATTAAAAACTGCCTTTTGAAAATGAAAGCGTTAAAAAAGTACACATATTTGGTATCAGTGCGTCCGTAACGACCCAAACTATAAAAATGTTATTTTTCCCGCACGGTGAACACCGCAAAATTTTTTGTATAAAGAATGCTATTTTTTTGGTCACGATCCCTTCTAAAGTATAGAATAAAAAATGATAAAAAAGTCGCACATACCGCAAAATAGTACCAATAAAAACTACATCCCGTCCTGCAAAAAACAAGTCCTTACACAGCCTTGTCAACGCAAAAATAAAAAATTTAAATAAAAGGATTTTTTTTGTGCAAACGCTGCAAAAGATAAAAAAACCTATATACATTTGGTATCGCTGTAATCATATCGTAAAATATAATTTATAGCGCAGGGTGAACGCCATCAAAAACCCCCAAAAAAACATCGTCAGAATTGATGGTTTTTGGTCCCCTTGCTTGCCAAAATGGAATAAAAAGTGATCCAAAAAATCGCACTTAGGTACCAATGAAAACTACAGATTGTCCCGCAACAAATAAGCCCTCGCACGGCTCCGGTGGTGAAAAAACAAAAAAGCTCTGGTTCTCAGAATATGGCGATGAAAAATGTGCAGTGTTCCAAAAGCGGATAAGATCGGGCGCCATTTATCAGTGCGACACCGGCCACACATCTATGAATTATTTACCCCATTATTATACCCTCTTATTATGCCCTGATGTTCTCCGCACAGATTACATATGCCCCCACATTATAAACTGAAACACCAGCAAAACTCCTAACAGAACAACTGCAAAGCAAAATCTGCGCTCCAAAAGCCAAATGGCGCTCCCTCCCTTCTGAGCCCTGCAGCGTGGCCAAACAGCAATTTACGTCCACAGATCTGGCCTTGCCATACCCAGGAGAACCTGCTTAACGTTTTATGAGGTATTTGTCTTCAGTGGCACAAACTGGGTACAACATATTATGCACTAAAATGGCATATCCGTGCATAATTGCAATTTTCACTTTGCATCATCCACTGGGCACTAATTTCTAATGTAAAATCACCTGTGGGGTCAAAATGCTCACTACACCCCTTAAAATGCCCTAAGGGGTGTAGTTTCGAATATGGGTGTCACTACTTGTGGTGTTTGTTTTACTATTTGACTTCCGAGCCCTTCAATTGTGGGCCGATGCTGTGAAAAACACCAAAATAGACCTCAAATGTGCATGGTGCTCTTCACTTCTGAGCCCTGTCTTGTGCAGGCAAATGATAAATGCCTTGAGGGGTGCAATTTCCAAAATGGGGTCACTTCTTGGGGCTTCCACTGTACTCTGGTACCTCAGGGGTTTTGCATATGCGACATGGTGGCTAAAAACCAATATAGCAAAATCTGCCTGCCAAATAGCGCTCCTGCCTTTCTGAGCCCTGCCGTGTGTCCAAACAGCAGTTTATGATCACATGTGGGGTATTGTCGTAATCGGGAGAAATTGCTTTTCAAATATTGGGGTTCTTTTTCTCTAGTATCCCTTGTGAAAATGAAGACATTCTACAATTTAGTGGAACAAAATATAGATTTTCATTTTCACGGCCTAATTTCAATAAATTCTGCAAAAGACCTGTGGGGTCTAAATGCTCACTATACCCCTAGATAGATTCCTTGAGGGGTGTAGTTTTCCAAATGAGGTCACTTTTGTGGGGTTTCCACTGTTTTGGCCTCTCAAGGGCTTTGCAAATGACACATGGCACCTGGAAAACAATCAAGCAAAATTTGATCTCCAAAAGCCAAATGGTGCTCCTTCCCTTCTGAGCCCTGCCGTGGGTCCAAACTGCAGTTTATTACCACATATGGGGTATTGCCGTACTCAGAAGAGTTTGCTTTACAAATGTTGAGGTTCTTTTTCTCCTTTATCTTTTATGAAAATTGAAAAATCTGAGCTAAAATGACATTTTATTAGAAAAAAACTTCGATTTTCATTTTCAGAGCCTAATTACACTAAATTCAGCAAAATACCTGTGGGGTCAAAATTCTAACTATATCCCTTAATAAATTCCTTGAGGGTGTAGTTTGCGAAATGGTGTCGTTTTTGGGTTGTTTGTTTTGGCATCAGAAGACCTCTTCAAACCTGACATGGTGCCTAAAATATATTATAATAAAAAGGAGGCCCCAAAATCCACTAGGTGCTGTGTTGCTTCGGAGGCCGGTGTTTCCATCCAGTAGCACGCTAGGGCCACATGTGGGATCTTTCTAAAAACTGCAGAATCTGGGCAATAAATATGGAGTAGCATTTCTCTGGTAAAACCTTCTGTGCTACAGAAAAAAATGGATCAAAACTGATTTTCTGCAAAAAAAAATAACATTTCTAAATTTCACCTCTACTTTACTTGAATTCCTGTGAAACGCCTAAAGGGTTAAGAAACTTTCTAAATGTTGTTTTGAATACTTTTGAGGGGTTCAGTTTTTAAAATGGGGTGATTTATAGGGGGTTTAAAGTGTATAAAGCCCTCATAACCAGTTCAGAACGGAACCGGTCCCTAAAATAAGGTTTTTGACATTTTCTTGGAAATATGAGAAATTGCTGCTAAAGTTCTAAGCCTTGTAACGTCCTAGAAAAATAAAAGGACGTTCAAAAAAACAATGCAAACATAAAGTAGACATATGGTAAATGTTATCTTGTGACTATTTTGTGTGGTATTACTATCTGTCTTACAAGCAGATCAATTTAAATGTAAAAAAATTCAAATTTTTGCATTTTTTCTCTAAATGTTGGTGTTTTTCATAAATAAACACTGAATGTGTCGACCAAATTTTACCACTAACTTGAAGTCCAATGTGTCACGAGAAAACAGTCTCAGAATCACTTGAAAAAAATGAAATAATTTCCAAGTTATTACCACTTCAAGTGATACATGTCAGATTTGAAAAAAATGGTCTGGTCCTTAGTGTCCAAGACTGTTTTGGCCTTAAAGAGGCTCTGTCACCAGATTTTGCAACCCCTATCTGCTATTGGAGCAGATAGGCGCTGCAATGTAGATTACAGTAACGTTTTTATTTTTAAAAAACGAGCATTTTTGGCCAAGTTATGACCATTTTTGTAGTTATGCAAATGAGGCTTGCAAAAGTCCAAGTGGGTGTGTTTAAAAGTAAAAGTCCAAGTGGGCGTGTATTATGTGCGTACATCGGGGCGTTTTTAATACTTTCACTAGCTGGGCACTCTGATGAGAAGTAACATCCTCTTCTCTTCAGAACGCCCAGCTTGTGACAGTGCAGATCTGTGACGTCACTCACAGGTCCTGCATCGTGACGGCCACATCGGCACCAGAGGCTACAGTTGATTCTGCAGCAGCCTCGGCGTTAGCAGGTAAGATCGACTTACCTGCAAACGCTGATGCTGCTGCAGAATCAACTGTAGCCTCTGGTGCCGATGTGGCCGTCACGATGCAGGACCTGTGAGTGACGTCACAGATCTGCACTGTCACAAGCTGGGCTTTCTGAAGAGAAGAGGATGTTACTTCTCATCAGAGCGCCCAGCTAGTGAAAGTATTAAAAACGCCCCGATGTACGCACATAATACACGCCCACTTGGACTTTTACTTTTAAACACACCCACTTGGACTTTTGCAAGCCTCATTTGCATAACTACAAAAATGGTCATAACTTGGCCAAAAATGCTCGTTTTTTAAAAATAAAAACGTTACTGTAATCTACATTGCAGCGCCTATCTGCTGCAATAGCAGATAGGGGTTGCAAAATCTGGTGACAGAGCCTCTTTAAGGGGTTAATGTTTTTTGTAAAAAAGGTGTATGTGTATTTTTTTTAAATTTAACATTACTTTGTTTTTACTTTATTTTTTAAACTTTAATGTACTGGCATATATCTATATTACAGTACATTAGCCTGTGTACTAATAGTACACAGGCAGTTGTTCGGACATACCCAAGTATGCCCTAACAACAGGAAATATGGTAGGACAGCCCTAGGGTCCTTCAATGGCTGTCTGCCCATATATGGTATGTCCCTAAATCGCGTCACAAGAATTCCCTGTGATTCGATCCAAGGGGCATCCCCCCTTCTCATTTTCCCCTGAATGCTGCAGTCCGCTATGATCGCAGCATTCAGGAGAATAGCGGTGGAGATGAGGTTTCTCTGATCTCCGCCAGCGGGGCAATGGCTGTGTAATACAGCCATTGCCCCGCTCCTAACAGGAAGTGCGCGCGCGGTCAGCATGAGGTGATGCGGCCGGCGCTGCACTAATGACCGGCGGTTCAGGCACTGAGGACAGAACATGGGGGTGTTTTGGAGTGCGCCCGCCATGCTCTGTCTTCAGTGCCGCTGCTCATTAGTGCAGCGCCGGCCGCATCGCATCATCCTGACCGCGTGAACTTGTCAGGACTCAGGAGCGCGGCAATGACTGTATTACACAGCCGCAGCCCCACTCTCATACATTGGTGTTACTATACTTAGCTGTGCGGCCGCACAGCTCAGTATCGAAATACATGAACTAACGGTATCGAACCGTTTGGGGATGCAGAGTATCAAAACAGTATCGAAGTTTCGATGCATCGTGCATCCCTAATTATAGTAGTGTAGTAGTATTATAGTAATGTAGTATTGTTATAGTACTGTAGTCCTATAGTAATGTAGTATTCTAGTAATGTAGTGGCATTATAGTAGTTTAAATAACTAATTGATTAACAATAATTTTGTATTATCTCAAATTTGAAAGCTATGTGGCCCGTCAACTTCACTTTTTTTTTCTATGTGTGGCCCATTTACCCTGCCGCGTTTGAGACCCCTGATATAGAGAATGGGATTAATAGCACTATTTCTATTTTTGCAGATGACACCAAGCTATGTAGTAATGTTCAGTCTATGGAAGATGTTCATAAATTACAAGATGATTTGGACACACTGAGTGTTTGGGCGTCCACTTGGCAAATGATGTTTAATGTAGATAAATGTAGTAAAGTTATGCACCTGGGTACCAACAACCTGCATGCATCATATGTCCTAGGGGGAGCTACACTGGGGGATTCACTTGTTGAGAAGGATCTGGGTGTACTTGTAAATCATAAACTAAATAACAGCATGCAGTGTCAATCAGCTGCTTCAAAGGCCAGCAAGATATTGTCGTGTATTAAAAGAGGCATGGACTCGCGGGACAGGGATGTAATATTGCCACTTTACAAAGCATTAGTGAGGCCTCATCTAGAATATGCAGTTCAGTTTTAGTTCATAGAAAGGATGCCCTGGAGCTGGAATAGGTTCTAAAAAGACCAACAAAACGGATAAGGAAGAATGTTATGTATAAGCAAGGAATAAAATAATTAAATGTATTTAGTCTTGAGAAGAAACATCTAAGGGGGGGACATGATAAATCTATATAAGTATATTGAAAAGCACATACAAAATAATGGTTTATAGCTGTTCAATGTCACTGTTCAGAGAAAAAAAGGTTCAGGGAGAATGTAACCACTTTTCTACGCCAGTTCGCTAGTGTAGGAAAATATCAAATGGCTCAAAAGTTGCGGAAATGTTGAATTTTGGGTCTTTTTCGCCATTTTTCTAAAAAAGTGGTCAAAACTTAGTGAAAGGGGCAGCGCCACCCACGGCCCAATGCATTTACTATAATTTGCGCCAGAAACTATCACAAATGATAGCAGAAAACTTTGGCTGGCATCATTTTTTACTCAGTGGTGCATGGAGCCGAAGATTTAACTAATTTATTAAGAGTCGTGCGTCTCTTTATAAATTAGTGGCATCTTACTCCAGCTTTCTTCCTATAAAGACTGGCGTATGAAATGTGCAAAAGTGGAAAAGTTAACTTAGCAACTGGTTTTAGCAGAAACAGTAGATGGCTTCAAGAAAGGCTTAGATAATTTCTTAGAACAAAGTAACATCAATGCTTATCCAGATTTATCGCCACTTGGGATAAGGAAGAAAATATTTCCCTTTTTAGGCTAGATTGGCTAATGTCTTATGGGTCTATTTTTGGCTTCCTCTGGTTTAACAGGGGGAAACAAAATTATAAAATGGACCTCTACCCTTTCCCTTAATGCACATCCTCTACCTTTCCCTGGCCGACTTAAATGGGCCGGTTTGTTTCAACCAGACTAACTATGTAACTAGTTACATAAGTGAATAGCGCTGAGCTGCAATACCACACTCTAAGGGCTTATTCAGACGAACGGGATATACGTCCGTGCAACGCGCGTGATTTTCACGCGTCTTGCACGGACCTATATTAGTCTATGGGGCCGTGCAGACAGTCGGTGATTTTTACGCAGCGTGAGTCCGCTGCGTAAAACTCACGACATGTCCGTTCTTTGTGCGTATTTTGCGCATCACGCACACATTGAAGTCAATGGGTGCGTGAAAATCACGCGCAGCACACAGAAGCACTTCCGTGGGACGAGGGTGATTCGCGCAACAGCTGTCAAACTATGAATGTAAACAGAAAAGCACCACATGCTTTTCTACTTACAAACATCCAAACGGAGTGTCATAATGATGGCGGCTGCGCGAAAATCACGCAGCCGCGCATCATACGGGGCTGACACACGGAGCTGTTAAGTACATATTTCGCGCGAAAAACGCACACGCTCGTGTGAATCCGGCTTAACTGTGAACAAGTTTTGTACTGTTTTTTTAAAGAAAGCAAACCTGATTTCTAATCCCGACTAACCCATTTAAATCCCTTGCCCTCTGATAATAATGAGATGACTCTGCTCATTCTGTCTCTGTCTATACATCAAAGCTGATAAGTGAGCTAAAGAGGACATGAATTGTCAGCCTATTATGTTTGCTCTAGTGGCCAGTTTAAAAACAGGAATATTTAAAAAAAAATATTTGGATAGTCACATAAAAAGACCAGTAAAAGCCTGATACTCTACTGCTATATGTGGTCTTCCTTAGGACTGAAAATGCATAAAAGATCTTGCATGTCTTTCGCTCTATTACAAAGCGTATGTAATGTATAGACAATGCTTAAGAATAGCCCTTTATTTGTTAATTCCTAAGGGCTTGCCATCTACTTTACAGTCCGCAATATATATATATATATATATATATATATATATATATATATATATATATATATATATATATATAAAGAAAAACAAATGGATCCAGCCGCACCGGTATGCTATGGGTGCAAGCGAACGGGATAAGACCACAATCCCAATGGTATATAAGACAAAAAATAGGCAGCACTCCGTTCAGATAGAGGTGAAAAAAGCGGGTACTTTTATTGTCCCATAAACAGTGGCAACGTTTCAGCTCCTTCCACTGGAGCCTTTCTCAAGCTTGAGAAAGGCTCCAGTGGAAGGAGCTGAAACGTTGCCACTGTTTATGGGACAATAAAAGTACCCTCTTTTTTCACCTCTATCTGAACGGAGTGCTGCCTATTTTTTGTCTTATATATATTGAGCTGCCGTTCTTGTAGAAAATCACGGTTAGTTAGCAATGGTGTGTTACCAATGCGGCTTCAGAGATCACATGTACCTCCCTAGGACACAATTCTCAGTATTGTAGGTTAACTGTATTTCACTCCTAAATTGTGCTGTATCTTGAACAGGCTTCTCCTACACGTTTCAGTGATCAGATGTCATCCAAGAAGAAAACCTAGTATAAGGCCATCGCAAGTTAAGGAAGCTGCCTGTGTATTTTTTGGACTATAAGATGCAGTTTTTATCTTAGAACCTGTGCTGTAATCTTCTGCTGCGTCTTCTCTCCTGAAGGCAAACAGCTGCCAGTGTATGAAGAAGCCACTGAGCTCCGAGCTTCAAAGGTATCTTGCAGTGTAGTGTGATGGAAGCTGCATGTCCTGTGCTGTGTGTAAAAGATCATTGTGTTATCGGCTCACTGAACAGTCACTTCTTACACACAGAGTTCTATCATCTCACTGTTCAGTGAGCAGATAACCCAGACATTAGTACACACAGCACAGTAAATCTCTGCAGGTCCTGATCCGCAAGGACCTTCTAGCCACGCCCCCTCCTATGTACAGAGCCTCAAGAAGACCAGATGCAACACCATTAACCCCTGCCTCTCCTCACCTCTGATGTCTGGTGAGAGCAATATAGCTGCCAATATCTTGTTTTTCTGTGTCTGATATTATTATGGGGTACTGTGGCTGGCATTGTATTGGGGGCACTGTGGCTGGCATTGTATTGTGGCACTGTGGTACCTGTAAAGCATGGGATTTTCCAGAAGGACAAACAGACCTTGGTTGAAGCATAATCCAAAGAAGTTTATTTTAAGCATTCCTTCGTTCCAACAAAATGTTATTACGTGGTGAAAAAGTCCATAGTTTGTGTAACAGAATCCTTACATCTCAGGCTGTTGCAAATACAGAGACTCTCAGGTTAGCATCACCAATCCACAATCTCCACAATCCTCTACTAACTCTGATTGCTGTTTAATGATGTCCTTTTATACACTTGAAAACTCCCACAATCCTATGCAAGTTTCCCTATAAATTACTGGAGTTGCTGCTGGCCTGTCACTCATAAGGTCGGAGCAGACCCACCCGGCTGCAGGTAAGTGAACCAAACAAACCGATATTAAACACATTTACCCATGTGGTTGTTATAGGCGTTTTCCTAGGTTTTGGTACATTGTTCCAGGTGGCAAGACCGTAACAGAAGTTACAAACCTAAAAAACATTTCATTTCTCCACATACCTCCCTCCTTAAAGAGGCTCTGTCACCAGATTTTGCAACCCCTATTTGCTATTGCAGCAGATCGGCGCTGCAATGTAGATTACAGTAACGTTTTTATTTTTAAAAAACGAGCATTTTTGGCCAAGTTATGACCATTTTCGTATTTATGCAAATGAGGCTTGCAAAAGTACAACTGGGCGTGTTGAAAAGTAAAAGTACAACTGGGCGTGTATTATGTGCGTACATCGGGGCGTGTTTACTACTTTTACTAGCTGGGCGTTGTGTATAGAAGTATCATCCACTTCTCTTCACAACGCCCAGCTTCTGGCAGTGCAGACACAGCGTGTTCTCGAGAGATCACGCTGTGACGTCACTCACAGGTCCTGCATCGTGTCAGACGAGCGAGGACACATCGGCAAAAGAGGCTACAGATGATTCTGCAGCAGCATCAGCGTTTGCAGGTAAGTCGATGTAGCTACTTACCTGCTGATGCTGCTGCAGAATCAACTGTAGCCTCTGGTGCCGACACGATGCAGGACCTGTGAGTAACGTCACAGATCTGCACTGCCAGAAGCTGGGCGTTCTGAAGAGAAGTGGATGATACTTATCATCAGAACGGCCAGCTAGTAAAAGTAGTAAACACGCCCCTATGTACACACATAATACACGCCCAGTTGTACTTTTACTTTTCAACACGCCCAGTTGTACTTTTGCAAGCCTCATTTGCATAAATACGAAAATGGTCATAACTTGGCCAAAAATGCTCGTTTTTTAAAAATAAAAACGTTACTGTAATCTACATTGCAGCGCCTATCTGCTGCAATAGCAGATAGGGGTTGCAAAATCTGGTGACAGAGCCTCTTTAAGAGGAAGCGTGTCCTTCCTCAGACATCTTTTACCTCCGCACCATATCTAGACAAATGGTCCGCATTTTGGTGATCCTTCCCGGATCGATGTTTTACCTCAAACTTAAGTGGCTGCAATTCTAAATACCACCTTGTAATTCTGGCATTTTTGTCTCATGGTATGGATCCAAGTAAGAGGATGATGATCTGTTACTAAAGTAAACTCTCTTCCTAGTAAATAGTAACAACTTCCTGGTCTGCCAAGTTCTTTAATTTTTCTGGTATTCGATAAGGTCTTTGTCTAATTGGAGCATGATTCCCAGTATTTATTTCATGACAAACCAAAGACCCACAACCAGGTTTACTTCCAAAACCATGTGAACTTGACTTCGTAAGTCTTCTCAAGTCACAATGTTGCTCCTCCGATAACTTGGTATCCAATGCTACATCTGACCTGTCTGCACAATTTTTCAGCAGATCATAAATCTCTTCAGACATATCCTGTGAATACTCTGTGGCAATGGTACAAGCCGTGTTACTCTCTACACTAACCTCTGATTCTAGCCAACGTTTCAATACATTTACATGGTAGACCTTACTTTTTGTTCTTTTATCCGGGGTTTCAATTTCAAAGTCTACAGGACCGGTATGTCTAACCACTTTATAGGGTCCTTGCCATCTTGCCAACAACTTATTCTCACCACTAGGAAGTAAGAGGAGAACCTTATCACCTACTTTAATGGATTTATATCTGGCATGCTGATCATACCATTTCTTTTGGTAGCCTTTGGCTTTGTTGACATTATCATGGGCTACCTTGATCAGTTTAGCTAGTTTCTCCCTCATTTGTAACACATGTTCCACCACATTTTTCTGATGACCGGTTTTATCTTCCCATACTTCTCTGACAACATCTAAGAGTCCTCTGGGTCGTCTCCCATACAAAAATTCAAATGGGCTAAACCCTGTAGACTCTTATGGAACCTCACGATAGGCAAATAACAGGAAAGGCAACCATTTGTCCCATTGCTTTGGATCATTGTGAACAAACTTCCTAAGCATTCTTTAAGGTTTGGTTATACCGTTCAGTCAGCCCATCTTTTTGTGGATGGTACGGGGTTGTTCGGAGGGGTTGAATACCATGAAGTTTATATACTTCTGACAGAAAAGAAGAGGTAAAGTTACTACCTTGATCAGTCAGGATATGCTTAGGTAATCTAACCCTGCTAAACACATAAAAAAATTTCCTCAGCAACCCTTTTAGCAGTAACCGTTCGCATAGGAATGGCCTCGGTACTTTGTGCATCTTTCCAATATGGTAAGAATAAAACGGTTACCTTTGGAACTTTTCTCTAGTGGACCAATAATATCCATCCCAATAGTATTAAATAGTTCATCGATTACTGGCAACGGTATAAGTTCTGCTTTAGGAGGGGCAAAAGCAGTGTACTGGCATACTGGACAACTACGACAATAAGTGGTTACCTCATCATAAACTTTAGGCCAAAAGAACCGATAAAGCACCCTGACCAAAGTTTTTTTTATAACCCAAATGGCCCGCAACAGGAACATTATGTGCCAACTTCAAAATTTCTGCTCTGAACCTTTTTGGCACAACCAACTGTTGTACTCGTTCGCCTGTCTTTGGATGACTACACACCCTATACAAAATCTTATTTTCAACTAGAAAAAATGTTGTAACAGGTTGTCTACCACTTCTCTCCACTACTTTACGGTTAGCCAAACCTTGCTCATACAATGGATACAAATCAATTTCCCGTTTCTGCGCCAATGAGATATCAATGTCCCACAGTCCACAATTCATATACTTGCCATCCTTGAAGAGTATTTTCCTGAAGTCATCCTGCTGTTCTCGAACACTCTGACTCTTTGACGATGGTGGCCCCAAGATGTCCTCATGAAACGGGAAAATTTCCTCCAGGATCTCAGTTTCATCCTGAGTCTTTGCTTGAGCTCTGGTAGTCACAGCAGACAGCTGGCCTTTCCCCATTAGCAAGTCCTTGAATCCAGGAGTGGTTCTGCCAAGGACCACTGGTACTTGTAGTTCTGGAACAACAACGGCTGGCATGGTAAAGCCTTCTTCATCCAACTGTAGTTCAATATTTGATGTAGAGTACTCTTTTGTATCTCCATGAACACAAGTAATGAGTATTTTGGGAAACTCGGTCTTCTGCACTACTAAGTCCTCCTTTACAAGGCTTAGTTTACTGCCAGAATCCAGCAAAGCATCCACAGTCTGTCCATTAATTTGAATTGGCTGGATAAAGTCACTGCAAGCAAAGAACGATGCAGATGTCGGGCCTTTAGTGCTTTTCCTTGGGCACATGTTAGCTACATGTCCATTCTCTTGACAAATATAACACATTTTGTCACTGGTGGCTGTTTTCAAAGGTGTCCTGGCTTCTTGGCTTCTCCCTCCAGAGATCATTCTGGATGGTTTGTATTGTCCCACTACAGATCTGCTTATGTCTCTTTTTGCAAGGAGAAAGTCATCTGCCAAAGACATTGCTTTGGCATAATTTTCGGGTCGATCTTTTTTTTACCCATGCATGGACCTCAGCTGGAAGAATTTGTAAAAACTGCTCAAGTATGATTACCTCACTGATTTGGTCAGTCGTTTTGGTGTCTGGTTTTATCCATTTCATATATAAATCTGCAGGTGGGTAAAAACTTCTCTTGGACTATCAGTGTAGCAGTACTTTAGATCTCTGAACCTCTGCCTGTAGGTTTCCTCACTGATGTCATACTGAGTTAAAATGGTCTCTTTAACCAAGTCAGTTATTTGTGTCCTGTATATTCATGCGACTATACGCTAGCTGGGCTTGCCCAGTAAGATTCGGTGCCAGTCTCACCACCTACTGTTCCTTAGGCCACTGACCGGTACTTGCAATCCTTTCAAATATAGTTAAATATGCCTCGATATCATCTTGGGGAGTAAGTCTGGTCATGTGAGGGTCTTTCCAAGGAGACACAGTCACAGGTGGAGGATGAGGAGGTGGAACCATTTGCTGTACAGTCTTTTTTTTTTAATTTATTTTTTATTCTTTATTTTCGTGGCCAACAGCCACATATTTACAGAATACAAGATACATCAAGTACATATAGGAAGGTATAACCACTTACAGAAATAAAGATGTATGCATTTGAACCTTATACTGTAAGCCTCCCATGAGGTAGTATTATATTACATCTCTAGATTATACTAATGAACTTCCCCAAAATGCACTAGGGAAACAGACCTAGGCAGAAAGTAAAAGAGGGGGATAGAAGAGCAAGAAGGGGAGGGAGGAATGGCCACTCCCCACGAGAAGACCCCCGCCACCCCCAACCAGGATCCCACAAGCTATCCAATAGTGTCCACACTTCCAAGAATGTCTGTGTAGGAGTCAGTGTCCTGAAACACGATCCAAGGAGCCCACGTCCGGCAGAACCTAGCGTGAGTGTCGTGAATGGAGGAAGTCAGGTCCTCCATATGCATAAGGTCATTGACCTTCGAAACCCAGAGGGACAATGTCGGAGGAGAAGATTTCTTCCAGCGTAAGGGAATACAGTGTCTTGCAGCCATCACTAGAAAGTGTAGCAGAGAACGTTTGTAGGTGTTAGCCGGAATGTCACAGTGATGGAAGAGGAAGAAGGCCGCATCCATGTTACAGGTGGTGTCAGTTACTTTGAAGATCACCCACTTAACTCCATCCCAGAATTCTGTTAGTAGTGTGCAAGACCAGAAAGTGTGGAGAATGGTACCATTATCCATACCGCATCTCCAACAAAGAGGCGAGGCGGTCGGGAAAATGCGATGGAGACGGACCGGAGTTCTATACCATCGTGAAAGCAGTTTGAAGCTAGCTTCCTGATATTGTGAGCTAATTGAGGTTTTGTGAGCTAGGGAGAGAATTCGGGCACTCTGACTTGTGGTAAATGTGATCCCCAGGTCAACCTCCCATTCAGAAATGTATCCAGGCGTCGGTAAGTCCGGCGGGTTTAGAAGGAAACGGTAAATCGTGGAGAGAGTATGACGAGCCGGCTCATCGCCGACACATATCGATTCCAGCTGGGATCTAGGGGCATGGAATAGAGCCGGGGAAGGCAATGAAGAGCAGAAGTGGCGGAGTTGAAATATACGCCAGTAACCCAAGGGGGGAGGTCAGGCATCCGTGTCAGCTCCGCGAGAGAGAGTTTTTCAGGAAGTGTTCTGCCCTAAATACCCCTGCCAACGACCAGGACTTGAACACCGGATCAGTCATCCCAGAGGGAAAGGAGGGATTTCCCAGGATTGGAGTCATGGGAGAGTAAAGAGGGAGGAGATTCGATCGGACTGTAGGGAGAGCACAACAACGGAGCGTAGGGCCGATCGTGGGGTGATGGAGAAGAGTTGTGAGAAGTCCCCGTTTCAACCACGGAATAGTCTCTAAAGGAATCTCCGAAAAGCCTTGCTCCAGACCTATCCAGGCCTTAAAGGATGCATGCCTGCACCAGTCCACCACTCGAGACAGATGGGCTGAAATGTAGTACGAACGGATGTCAGGAAGTGCCAATCCCCCCGTCTCCCGGGAACGGCACAGGAGCGCACGACTGAGACGTGGATGTTTGCCATTCCACACAAATGACTTTTGAATGGTGTTAATCACTTTGAAAAATGAAGGGGGGATTGCTATAGGAAGGGCTTGGAAGAGGTAAAGTAGACGGGGTAGAACATTCATCTTAAAAATCGTGCAACGGCCCATCCATGTAAATGTGCCCCCCGACCATCTGGCACAATCTGCTTTCACTTCAGTTTAAATTATAGAGCTCCTTCAGGTCGGCCGGGATGCGCACGCCCAGGTATTTAAGGGCCACCGGGTTCCATTTGAAACTGAAAGATTGCTCTAGTGTAGACAATAGGGCGGGGGGAAGGGAGACATTCATGGCCTCGGATTTGGAAAAATGTTATTTTAAAATTAGAAAGGCTGGAAAAGCGACTAAACGCCTGCAGCAGATTCGGGAGGGAGACAGAAGGGTTAGTAAGAAAGAATAACAGGTCGTCTGCGTATGCTGCTACTTTAGAGACACGGGATCCCTCTCCTATTCCCATAATGTCCTGATTTGCACGAACATGTCTTAGGAATGGTTCCAGAGTAAGGATAAAAGTTAAAGGGGACAAGGGGCAGCCCTGGCGGGTCCCATTATGGATTGTAAAATCGTCTGAAAAAATACCATTCACACGAACCCTAGCGGAAGGGCAGGAGTACAATGACATTATCCAACCCATCATTTGAGGACCCAGTCCGAGTCGGAGAGGTGTTTCCTCCATGTACGTCCAGTTAACTCTGTCAAATGCGTTTTCAGCATCCGTGGACAGAAGCATAAGTGGTATATGGGACATTTTGGACTTGTGTTTGAGATTGATCGCCTTTGTAGTGTTGTCCCGGGCCTCTCGTCCTAACATGAACCCCGCCTGGTCAAAATGAATTACCTCACCAAGCAAGGGGGCCAACCGCATTGCCAAAATCTTGGCGAAGAGTTTAATATCTGCGTTAAGCAGTGAGATTGGCCTGTAGCTGGAGCACTGCGAAGGGTCTTTCCCCGGTTTGGGAATCACTGCTATAGGCCCTGAGCGCGTCTGGTGGGACGCGTGCGGAGGATGATAGAGAATTCAAGGATGACAGTAGATGCGGGCCAAGGCAAGAGATACATTTTTTATAGTAGGGTAGCGTGAAACCATCAGGCCCCGGGGCCTTACCAGCGGCGGAGTTTTTAAGCGCATCAGTTAGTTCGATCATGGTAATCGGTTCTTCCAAGGCAGAGAGTACCTCCACTGCCAGGCGCGGCAATCCCGAGTCCGGAATATAGGATTGGATAAGTGCTCGGAAATCGTTTGACACCGTGGCCGGGTTGGTGGAATCGGTGTTGTAGAAAGAAGGACAGAAATCGCGGAACTGTGCAGCTATGTCCAGAGGCAGGTTGGCTCGTGTGTTGGGGGAGGATGCAATAAAGGGAACATAGGTGCGTGCTTGTTGAGTTCGCAGAGCTCTAGCAAGCGACCTGCTACATTTGTTACCATACTCGTAAAAATGGCGCTTACATTTAGAGAGAGTGGCTTTCGCTTTGGATAATAATATGGTGCGTAATTCATCCCGTTTCGACATTCTACCTCATGGGAACGTTTGTGCGTAATTTCTAGTGCCTTAATTTCCGACAGTAGCCGAACGATATTCCCGGCGCGCTCTTTTTTCAATCGGGCTCCGTGCTTGATAAGAGTGCCTTGAACGACACCCTTATGTGCCTCCCATAGCACCCTTGGGTTCGTGTCGGCGGATGTGTTTGTGATAAAGTAGTCCTCAAGCGTACGCTGTACATCCGACGAGACGAGAGCGTCATTAAGAAGCAAGGGATTACGTTTCCATTGAGATTGGAATATTAACGGAGTTTGCAATGACAGAGATACCGTGACAAGGGCATGATCTGAGAAGGCGATAGTCAATGTCGGCCGCCTGTAATGTTGGAAGAGCGCGATGTTTGATAAATATCAGATCGAGTCTAGAATAAATGTCGTGTACAGAGGAGTAAAAGGGAAAGTCCCTGTCTGCTGGATGTAAAAGACGCCACGTATCTACAAAGTTATGGTCGTGGAGGGCTCGTTTAATGCGACGTAGTTGGGAGTGGGGGATTGACGATGAACCCGATGAAACATCCAAGGTCGGTTCCAATGCCACATTGAAGTCGCCGCCTAGAACAATGGTACCCTCTCCAAACTCCTCCAGTGTATCTAAAAAACCAATCCGTGCTGAACCCTGACCCACATTAGGGAAGTAGAAGGAAGCGAAGGTATAGATCTGCGAGTCAATGCTACCCTTGACCAAAAGCATTCGTCCCGTCCCATCACGGCGAGAGTCAAGAAATTCCCATGGAATAGAGCGGGAAAGAAGAATGTCCCCCTGGATTTCGGGTCAGGAGAAAAACTATGATAAGCGTATGGAAACCATAAGTTGGATAACTTAAAGGGTTTCTGTTCACTCAAGTGTGTTTCCTGAAGGAAAGCTACGTGTAATTGTCTGCCTTTCAGCATGTTAAGCAGGATGGATCGCTTCCCGGGACTATGTAAGCCCTTGACATTCAATGAGCCTACCCGTAGGTCTGTCTGGGAGTGACGGGCCATGTTCCCGACGGGAGTAGGTATAAGATGAAAAGGGAAGGAAGTGAGAGGTAGAAGTGGGAAATCAGGTATAAGAAAAAGAAAATATACAGAAAAGGCGGCCCAGAGGCCAATTCTCACGAAGACCTGTGGAGAAAAAGTTAGCAACAAATGGAAACAAGGAAAACCAAAGAGAAGCGGGGGGGGGGGGGGGAGCAGCACTTCAAATGAAAAATACAACTTTCGTCCAGTGTCCACCAGGGGGTGAGCAAAGGAGGCCAGGACATCTTATATAACCAGGCCTAAACCATCAAGGCCCGTCAAACATTACTATCCCTTTTCCTCAGAGCTTTAAGAGCGGGACATGGAGGGACACCAGGGCAAGGTTATTGGAAGAAAACGAGCTCAGGATATCAACCAAGCTATTTTAGAAAGCCAGCAGCCCCCGAGTGGCATTACAATGACTCATCATTGCCTCCTGCCACCCTGTACAACAACCCTGCCCGGGTATTCTACAATGTGCAATTAACCGCCAAGACACCTGTAGAGAATAAAAGAGAAGTGTCCAATACCCGCCAGAAGATGAGCAGGGGATATCATGGTACATATAATTGGTCAATTGCAAGTATCATGTTACAATCCCTAAAAACCCCCCGCTTTGAAAGCCTCAAAATATGTATATGGAGTATGTAGAGGAGGCTAAGAAAAGTGATATCATCCCGTACAGGTAGACTACCCCTTGGTAGGTATGCAACACAATAGCTCATATGAAAACACTAAAATAAAAGGGAGTGGCCCAGTAGCGAATGTTACATTGCGCATATAACATATAATAAAACCCTAGACAGGAATACTGACGCATTAACATAATAATAGGCCCACGCCCCCCTGGTCTAACGCCTGTGTGGACATGGCAGGCAAAGGGCTCTAAAAGATGGGGGGGGCATACATATGTTGGGGGTAATAGGAAAGGGGGGAGGGGAAGCTGGGCACGAAAGGTGGGGGCAATATAAAAGACAGGGTATATCTACTGTTCTGTGAGTAGCGTGAGATCGGGCATATCAACCCTCTTCCAGGAAAGTCCCATCGATCAGAGGAAGAGAACAACGTGTCGGGGCTGCTCCAGAGGGTCCGCTTGTGAGAAAACTCTTCAGGCGACCGTATGAAGAACCTGTAAACAGAAACAATATGCCAAAAGGACTACTGGGCGCTACAGGAAGCCCGGGGGCCGTAGAAGCCAACGATATATATTATCAGGATAACGACTCTTGGGTCCGGAGACCGGCTCAGGCCTCGAGAGGCATACGTAGTGAGAGATCTGGCTGAGATCCTATTGATTCCTGTAGCGAGGGTCTGTTGAAAGGCTGATTCGGGCGCCGTTTGCGCCGGCGTTGAGGTGGTTCAGACCGATCCAGTGCCAGCCAGTCCGGGAACGGGTCAATTTGCAAGAAACGAAATAAGGCCTCTAAGTCCGAGGAATGGCGCAGGATGAAGGAGGTAGCATCTCTTCTGACTACCACGTGAAATGGGTGCCACCATCTATAAGTGGCTCCAGCCGCTTTGATCTTTTCTAGCAGCGGGTGTATCAGACGTCTCATATAAAGCGTCCTCGGCGAGACATCCGGATAGACCGCAACCCTGCCTTCATCAACCGAAATCGGACCATGTGACCATGCTCTTCTGACAATCAAGTCCTTGTCCGAGTAGTAGTGCAAACGACACAGGACATCCCCCGGGTTTGAAGGGTCATTCGCACCGGGCCTAGAGACTCTGTGTACACGGTCCAATAAAAATGTGGCTTCAAGGGGTCTCTTGGTGACTTTATTAAAGATGGTGGTGATTCTATTAGGGAGGTCGTCTCTGGGACCTAAATCCGGGAGGCCCTTCAGTCGAATATTATTTCTGCGACCTCTATTTTCTTGATCATCCAGTTGAAGTGCAAGGGATTGCATATGTGTTCTGCTAGTAATGGCCGCCTGCTCAAGTATAAGAACTCTGCTATCAATGGCGGAAACCGCACTGTCGGTGGAAGTAATCCTGGTGTCCACCCTGTCTACCTCCTGTCTTAGGTCCGCGATGTCTTGTTGGTGGGATTGCTCAATTCTGGTCACCAGGGAATCTAAGTCCTGTCTAGTAGGGAGTGCTTGTATTAGTTCCCTAAGTAAGTGTAAGTCTGCATGCAGGGCAGGCTGCAGGGGGATGCCATCAGAGCTTCCAGGCATGGGGACTGTGGCTGACGGCAGGGTAGACAGGGGGATGGGAGGGGATACTGTCGGTACCTCATCACTGCTGGTCCCTGTACACGAAGCAGGCATCAGTGGATCATCTAGTTGTCCCTGCATGCTGGGTGCCATAGTCGCGTTCAGGCGATCCTCCGCTCTCCACGTGGCTGCTGGCTGTGCAGCGGCCGCCATGACACTCAGAGCCCCGGGAGCGGCCTGCGGCGCTGAGAGGAAGCGGTCCATGCTGACACTCCGTGTCTGCGATCGGGGTAAGGAGCGGGAGGGTGTAGAGCTTTGACCCCTACGCTTTCCGGGTATCTCCCGGTGTTCAGGACGGGCTTAGGCTGTGATCTGCAGCTCTGCTGCACGGAGCTCCCCTGAAGCGTGTGTTCACTCCGCCATGGCTAAGCCCCGCCCCCCCTTGCCGTACAGTCTTAGCGTCTGGAACAGTTCCCTCCAGCATTCATCCTGACGTTGCAATTCTTCCCCGTTTCTCCTGGCTTCTTCCAATTGCCTTTTGTCTGCTTCCATCCGCTGCACCGCTAGCAATTTCATCAGGTCAGTAATGCTCTCCGATAAAGTCTTTCCAGAAGGTTCAGCAGCACTTACAACTTTTGGAGCACCTGCTCCCTGCACCTCTGCTTCCACCTCACTCTGTGCGCTCGGTTTGACTTTAGGCCTGGCACCTTGACTTTCCATTCGTCTGAGCTTACTTGTAGCTGTTCGCTTTTCCGGAACCGTTTCTTTCCGTTTAATACGCCAGGAACGGGTCTTGTACATCACTAATTTGTTTCTTTAAAAAGGGATTACTTGGAGAATTACTCAAAATTTATCCCACTTCTGACACCATAGGTAAAGCATGGGATTTTCCAAAAGGACAAACAGACCTTGGTTGAAGAATAATCCAAAGGAGTTTATTTTAAGCATTCCTTCGTTCCAACAAAATGTTATTACGTGGTGACAAGTCCATAGTTTGTGTAACAGAATCCTTACATCTCAGGCTGTTGCAAATACAGAGACTCTCAGGTTAGCAGCATCAATCCACAATCTCCACAATCATCTACCAACTCTGATTGCTGTTTAATGATGTCCTTTTATACACTTGAAAACTTCCACAATCCTATGCAAGTTTCCCTATAAATTACTGGAGTTGCTGCTGGCCTGTCACTCATAGGGTCGGAGCAGACACACCTGGCTGCAGGTAAGTGAACCAAACAAACCGATTTTAAACACATTTACCCATGTGGTTGTTATAGGCATTTTCCTAGGTTTTGGTACATTGTTCCAGGTGGCAAGACCGTAACAGAAGTTACAAACAAAAAACATTTCACTTCTCCACAGTACCCTATTGTCTCAATATTACACAGAAAGTGTACAGTTAAAGGCAAAACCTTTTTATTTTTTTCTCCTCTTTTATGCTGAAATTTATGGGTGCGTCTTAAGGTCCAGTGCGTCCTATAGTCCTAAAAATACAGTACATTTTGAGGTGGGAGCAGTGATGGGAGTTAGTAGGTTTAGGAGAAGTTGCTAATTCGAGAGAATAAGGTCTCCCACACACACGAGTTTGGTCCGTGTTATACGTTCCGTACGTCAGCCGCATTTCCCGGACCGAACACACTGCAGGGAGCCGGGCTCCTAGCATCGTAGTTATCTATGACGAGGTGTCACTGCCTCGTTGCGCGAAAACTGTCCCGTATTGAAAACATGATTACCAAGCTGCAACTGGAACCGATCAGCTAAGCTACTAGTGGATGGTAAATGACTGCAACACGAACAGAGAATGGATGGGATGGTCTGAGAATTTGACCTTAAAAAAGATGTGACTGTTGGAGGAAGGTCTGGAGGGCTAACTTTAAAGTGACAATATGCAAGCTAACCCTTCTGCCTGTTCCTTGACTTGGGTTTGTGACTTAAATGTAGACTGCAGTAGGAGCAACCTATAGAGATCCATATTCCAATGGGTGCCATCAAGTAAAGAGAATTTGAATAGATTAAATAAGGACTGGACAAAACCCAGTCTAAAATTGCGGACTCTGATGTTTCCGTTTACTCCCATAGAAGTGAATCGAAGTCGTGCAAATTTGTGGCCACCTCTCCATGCTCCGTCTGAATGTGGTGACCGCCTGACCAGGTGGCACTGCGGTCATGTTAACCCTTATTCTGTAGATAGGTGCGAGTCCCAGAGTTGGGACCTGCATCTATTAGACATTTATGGCATATACCATGGATAAGCCATAAATCTGAATACCCTAATTTTTCGGCCTCTCATTTTGACTTCTCTCTGCTGAGTCTCAGCACCTTGTGTATGGTAGTCAGAAACACTAGTAGTGATCCCAGGCTGCACTACTAACAATGAGCAATGCATCAATAGTATTAGTGCAAAGAAAAAAACAATAGGGGAGAAGACGGCGCTCCTCTAAGGTAATAAATTGAGAATAAGTGTGATTCAATATAGACTCACCTGTAAGAGTTGTGCTAGTTCATCTTCACAACTCAAGTTTCAGACTTATCGAGTCAATTGACCCTAGCGTACACACAATCTGCAGGTCTCTGGCTTGGACTCTGGGTGTTTTCTCCAAAAATGAACCGTTTGTGGACTTTCTTGGAAGTCTTAGGCTGGGTTCACACGAGCATGTTCGGTCCGTAAAGGATGGAACGTATTTTGGCCGCAAGTCCCGGACCGAACACCCTGCAGGCACCAGGCGATGCTGCTGCAGAATCAACTGTATCCTCTGGTGCCGATGTGTCCTCGCTCGTCCGACACGATGCAGGACCTGGGGCAGGAAGTGACGTCACAGCGTGATCTCTCGAGAACACGCTGTGTGTCTGTGCACTGCCAGAAGCTGGGTGTTAACGAAGAGAAGTGGATGATGCTGATTCGTCAGCATCATACACTTCCATTCACAACGCCCAGCTAGTAAATCAAGTAAAAACGCCCAGATGTACACACACAATACACGCCCACTTGGACTTAACTTTAAACACGCCCAGTTGTACTTAAGAAAGGCTCATTTGCATAAATATAAAAATGGTCATAACTTGGCCAAAAATGCTCGTTTTTGAAAAAAATAACTTTTACTGTAATCTACATTGCAGCGCCGATCTGCTGCAATACGAGATAGGGGTTTGAAAATCTGGTGACAGAGCCTCTTTAAGGCCTTTTCAGGTCTGGTCATTAACCACTTAAGGACGCGTCCACTTTTGGACCAAATGACACAGCCTCATTTTTTAAATCTGACGTGTCACTTTATGTGGTAATAACGCTGGAATGCTTTTACCTATCCAAGCGATTCTGAGCTTGTTTTCTTGTGACATATTATACTTTGTTAGTGAAAAAATTTGGTCGACAAATTCAATATTTTTTGTGAAAAACACCAAAATTTGGAGAAAATTTGCATTTTTGTAAATTCAAATGTATCTGCTTGTAAGACAGATCGTTATACCACAAAAAATAGTGACTAGTTAACATTTCCCATATGTCTACTTTATGTTTGCTTCATTTTTTTGAACATCCTTTTATTTTTCTAGGACGTTTACAAGGCTTATAAATTTAGCAGCAATTTCTCACATTTTCAAGAAAATTTCAAAAGCCTATTTTTTTAGGGAACAGCTCAGATCTGAAGTAGCTTTGAGAGGCTTATATATTAGGAACCCCCAGAAATCAGTCCATTTTAGAAATGGCACCCCTTAAAGTATTCAAAACAGCATTTAGAAAGTTTCTTAAACCTTTATGCGTTTCACAGGAATTAAAGCAAAGTGGAAGGAAAATTTGCAAATGTAATTTTTTTTGCAGAAATTCCATTTTAATCTCTTTTTCCTATAATACTGAAGGTTTTTACCAGAGAAACACAACTGAATATTTATTGCCCTGATTCTGCAGTTTTTAGAAATATCCCACATGTGGCCCTAGTGTGCTACGGGCCTGAAACAAAGGCCCCAGAAGCAAAGGAGCACCTCGTGGATTTTTCGGCCTTCCCTTTCTTAAATTATATTTCAGGCACCATGTCAGGTTAGAAGAGGTCTTGTGGTGCAAAAACAAAAGAAACCCCCCCCCCCCCCCCCCCCAAAAAAAAAGTGACACCATTTGGGAAACTACACCCCTAGAGGAATTCATCTAGGGGTGTAGTGAGCATTTTGACCACACAGGTATTTTATAGATTTCATTAGAATTGGGCAGTGAAAATGAAAAATTCTTTTCCAATAAGATGTAGCTTTACCTCAGAATATTTAATTTTTTCAACAAATTAATGAGGAAAAGCACCCCAACATTTGTAAAGCAACTTCTCCAGAGTACGGAAATACCCAATATGTAGTCATAAACTGCTGTTTGGGCCAGCGGCAGGACTCAGAAGGGAAGGCACACCATTTAGCTTTTGGAGTACAGATTTTGCTGGATTGATTTCTCTTCACCATGTCGAATTTGTAAAGCTCCTAAGGTACCAGTACAGTGGAAACCCCCCAAAAGTGACTCCATTTGGAAAACTACACCCCTAGAGGAATTCAACTAGGGGTGTAGTGAGCATTTTGACCCCCCCCCCCCCCAGGTGTTTCATAGATTTCATTAGAATTGGGCAGTAAAAATTAAAAGTTACATTATTTTCCAAGAAGACGTAGCTTTAGGTCAAAAATGTTTTCCTTTTCTCATCAAATAAAGGAGAAAAAGCACCGTAACATTTGTAAAGCAACTTCTCCAGAGTACGGAAATACCCCATATGTGGTAATAAACCACTGTATGAATACACATCAGGGCTCAGAAGGGAAGGAGCGCCATTTGGCTTTTGGAGAGCAGATTTTGCTGGATTGATTTTTCTGTACCATGTTGCTTTTACAAAGCTCCTTCAGTACCAGTACAGTGGAAACTCCCCAAAAGTGACTCCATTTGGCAAACTACACCCATTGAGGAATTCATCTAGGGGGGTAGTGAGCATTTTGACCCCACAGGTGTCTCATAGATTTTATTAGAAATGGGCAGTGAAAATGAAAAATTACATTATTTTCCAATAAGACGTAGCATTAGTTCAACATTTTTCATTTTCTCAACAAATAAAGGAGAAAAAGCCCCCCAACATTTGTAAAGCAACTTCTCCCAAGTAGGGAAATACCCTACACGTGGTCATAAACTGCTATTTGGACACACAGCAAGGCTCTAAAGGGAAAGAGCGCCATTTAGTATTTGGAGTGGAGATTTTACAAGATTAGTTTTTTGACACCATGTTGTACAGTGGTACACCCGAAAAATTACCCCATTTTGGAAACTAGATCCCTCAAAGATTTTATCTAGGGGTGTAGTGAGCATTTTGACCGCACAAGTGTTTTGCAAAAATGAGTAAACAATATATGTTGCAGATTGAAAATTGCTATTTTCCACAGATATGCCATTTCAGTGCCCAATGTGTTGTGCCCAGCTTGTACCACGGTAGACACACACCTCATAAATTGTTAAGCGGGTTCTCCAGAATACAGTAATTCCCCATATGTGGTCATAAATTGCTGTTTGGGCACACTGCCAGGCTCAGTTGGACCACCATTTGGCTTTTGAAGCGCAGATTTTGCTTGTTTTACTGGTATTTCAGTTTATAATGTGGGGGCATATGTAATCTGTGCGGAGTACATCAGGGTATATGTAATCTGTGCGGAGTACATCAGGGTATATGTAATCTGTGCGGAGTACATCAGGGTATATGTAATCTGTGCGGAGTACATCAGGGTATATGTAAGCTGTGCGGAGTACATCAGGGTATATGTAAGCTGTGCGGAGTACATCAGGGTATATGTAAACTGGGAGGAGTACATCAGGGTATATGTAAGCTGGGCGGAGTACATCAGGGTATATGTAAGCTGGGCGGAGTACATCAGGGTATATGTAAACTGGGCGGAGTACATCAGGGTATATAAACTGGGCGGAGTACATCAGGGTATATGTAAGCTGGGCGGAGTACATCAGGGTATATGTAAGCTGGGCGGAGTACATCATGGTATATGTAAGCTGGGCGTAGTACATCAGGGTATACGTAATCTGGGCGGAGTGCAACAGGTCATATAATAGGATGATGTAATAATGGGGTAAATGAATAATCCATGGATTGGTGTGGTACGCTTTGAACCAATCCTTTATGCACAGGCCGGGTTTATTGGTTATTATACAAAATATCTGCGCTCCAGTATTGCCTAATCTTTGACTTCTTCACTAGCCCTATAAGCCGCACAAGGCCCTAAAGTTTCCTCATCACCGCTGCATCTACAGGGTCCACCTGTGGGGTCCAGCAGATGACGATGTGGGGTATTTAGTGAAATTCTACTGGACCTAAAAAATTAGTCTGGGCCGTCATTTAGCATCATTTTGCATCATTGCGTTTTGAGAGTCATAGCGTGTTATTTTTCCGGTGACAGAGCTGTGTGAGGGTGCGTTTTTTGTGGAACGAGCTGTAATTTTTATTGGTTCCATTTTGGGGTACATGCAATTTTTTTATCACTATTTATTCCATTTTTTGGGAGATGAGGAAACCAAAAAAACAGCAATGCTAGCACAGTTTTTTTTTTGTTTTTTTTTACATTGTTCACCGTGCGATATAAACAACATCTTAACTTTATTCTGCGGTCGATACGATTACAGCGACACCAAGTTTATATAGTTTTTTTACGTTTCACTGCGTTCCCACAATAATAATACTCTTTTCTAAAAAAAAATCATGTTTTAGTGTTGCCATTTTCTGACAGCCATAACACTTTTATTTTTTAGTTAATATCGCTGCGGGACGGCTTGTTTTATGCGTGACGAACTGTAGTTTCCATTGGTACCATTTTGCGTTACTTGCAACTTTTTGATCACTTTTTATTACATTTTTTTTGCGACAAGATGACCAAAAAATAAAATGCGGTCATTGTTTTTTATTACATTTATTTACGGTGTTCACCGTGCGGTAAAAATAATGTGATATTTTTATAGATCAGGGCGTTCCGAACGCGGCAATACCTATTATGTGTATTTTTTTTTTCATGTTTTCATTTTTTTTTTAATTAGAAAGGAGTTGATCAGGGAAACAGGGCGATTTGTTGTTTTTGTTAGTTACAACTTTTATTTATTTATTTTTCTTTCACATTTTTTTTTAACTTTTTTAACTTTTTTTTATTACAAATACCTGGGGACTTGAAGATCTGGTCTTCTGATCCCCGGTACAATACTTCACTACTTATATAGTGCAGTGTATTGTAACTGTCATTCTTCATCTGACAGTTAGCGTATTAGGTCCTGCCTCGGGCAGGACCTAATAGGCTTCCGTACCTGGGCAACCAGAAAACCTAGCAACGGCTTCCTGGTTGTCATAGCAACCATCGCCACCCGCGATCCATCTTGCCTCAATCTGTCAACCGCTTCAATGCGGCGGACGCCATTGACAGCCGCATTGAAGGCGGCGATCGGCGGTAACTGCCATTGCCTCCGTTGCAGCGGAATGTCAGCTGTGTATGACAGCTGACAGCCGCTGAAGATGAAGCGCACACAGCTCCTGTGCAGGCTTTATCTGTACACCCTTGTGTGGGAACGCACTTTGAATCTGGACATACAGTCACGCCCAATAGCCGGAAGTGGTTAAGGGGTTCAATAACAGACATATTTGGTATCCCCATAACACGTGCAATAAAGTTATCGCATGATTTATGGTGATCGGTAAATGTTGTTTTTTTGTTTTTTTAATTTCTCCCTTAATAAGTTAATATAAATAAAACGCTTAGGCTTCGTTCACATCTGCGTCAGGGCTCCGTTCCGTCAGAGCTTTCCGTCGGAACGGAGCCCTGACTGACACAAACTGAAACCATAGGTTTCCGTTTCCATCACCATTAATTTTCAATGGTGTCTGATCCGGTGCCAAAGTTTTGTTTGTCTCTGTTGTGCAAGGGTTCCGTCGTTTTCATGGGATGAATACCGTAGTCGACGCCCTGACGCAGATGTGAACATAGCCTTACTTACTTGTTTGCTAAAACAAACTACAGATCGTCTCAAGACCCCATACAGCTACGTAAAATATAAAAGTTATGGTTGTTGGAAAATAAATTAGCAAAAATACAAAATCAAAGGCAGGTGGCCAAGGATAGTAAAACAAATCCCCAAAAATTCTTCAAGTATATAAATGCTAAAAAGCCAAGGTCTGAACATGTAGGACCCCTAGATAGTGGTAATGGGGAGTTGATCACAGGGGATCAAGAGAAGGCAGAGTTACTAAATGGGTTCTTTAGCTCTGTATATACAACTGAAGAAAGAGCAGCTGATGTAGCCGGTGCCAGTGCTGTTAATATATCAGTTGATATATTGAATTGGATGAATGTAGATATGGTCCAAGCTAAATAAAATAAAATAAATGTGCACAAGGCCCCGGGACCAGATGGGATACACCCTAGAGTTCTTAAAGAGCTTAGTTCAGTTATTTCTGGCCCCCTTTTCATAATATTCAGAGAATCTCTAGTGACTGGAATAGTGCCAAGGGACTGGCGCAGGGCAAATGTGGTGCCTATTTTCAAAAAGGGCTCTAGGTCTTCCCCGGGTAATTATAGACCAGTAAGCTTAACATCCATAGTGGGGAAAATGTTTGAGGGGCTATTGAGGGACTATATACAGGATTATGTGACAAAAAATAGTATTATAAGTGACAGCCAGCACGGTTTTACTAAGGACATAAGTTGTCAAACTAACCTAATCTGTTTTTATGAAGAGGTGAGCAGAAGCCTAGACAGAGGGGCCGCTGTGGATTTAGTGTGTTTGGACTTTGCAAAGGCATTTGACACTGTTCCTCATAGACGTCTAATGGGTAAATTAAGGACTATAGGTTTAGAAAGTATAGTTTGTAATTGGATTGAGAATTGGCTCAAGGACCGTATTCAGAGAGTTGTGGTCAATGATTCCTACTCTGAATGGTCCCCGGTAATAAGCGGTGTACCACAGGTTTCAGTGCTGGGACCACTATTATTCAACTTATTTATTAATGATATAGAAGATGGGATTAATAGCACTATTTCTATTTTTGCAGATGACACCAAGCTATGTAATATAGTTCAGTCTATGGAAGATGTTCATGAATTGCAAGCAGATTTAAACAAACTAAGTGTTTGGACATCCAGTTGGCAAATGAAGTTTAATGTAGATAAATGTAAAGTTATGCATCTGGGTATGAACAACCTGCATGCATCATATGTCCTAGGGGGAGCTACACTGGGGGAGTCACTTGTTGAGAAGGATCTGGGTGTACTTGTAAATCATAAACTAAATACCAGCATGCCGTGTCAATCAGCTGCTTCAAAGGCCAGCAGGATATTGTCGTGTATTAAAAGAGGCATGGACTCGCGGGACAGGGATGTAATATTACCACTTTACAAAGCATTAGTGAGGCCTCATCTAGAATATGCAGTTCAGTTCTGGGCTCCAGTTCATAGAAAGGATGCCCTGGAGTTGGAAAAAAATACAAAGAAGAGCAACAAAGCTAATAAGGGGCATGGAGAATCTAAGTTATGAGGAAAGATTAAAATAATTAAATCTGTTTAGCCTTGAAAAAGACGACTAAGGGGGGACATGATTAATTTATATAAATATATTAATGGCACATACAAAAAATATGGTGAAATCCTGTTCCATGTAAAACCCCCTCAAAAAACAAGGGGGCACTCCCTCCGTCTGGAGAAACAAAGGTTCAACCTGCAGAGGCGACAAGCCTTCTTCACTGTGAGAACTGTGAATCTATGGAATAGTCACCGCAGGAGCCGTCACAGCAGGGACAGTAGATGGCTTTAGAAAAGGCTTAGATAATTTCCTAGAACAAAAAAGTATTCGCTCCTAGGTGTAGAAATTGTTCCCTTCCCTTTTCCCGTCCCTTGGTTGAACTTGATGGACATGTGTCTTTTTTCAGCCGTACTAACAATGTAACTATGTAACTATGAATGCAGAAAGGCATATAGAAAAAATGTTGGCTGTCTCAACAAGTACAGTACACAAGTTTCAGGCAGCGAAAGGGTTAAATGCAGCTGCCTCACTCCTACTTGGGGTATGTTCAAACATGGTATTTTTGCTGTTTTTAGTCATTCTTTGACATGACAGGAAAATATATTTCTGTAATTTTATACAAAAACAAATTTAAAAAAAAAAAGCTGTTCTGGCATTTTTTGTTTTTTATATTTTTATACGGTGTTCGACCAATTCCCACAGACTTCAAACCCAAGTCCTACTTTTTCCCCCACACACCACAAAGGGAATTATACAGAAACCTCTTTTGCCTTCGTCTCTACTAAATTGCAAAAAATAAATAAGAACAAAATAAAGAATCCCATTTTCTATGAAAACAATCTAAGGGCCAGTTCACACAGTTTTTTTTTATGCGGAAACCGCGAGTGCTGAAAATGCCTCCCATTGATTTCAATGGGAGGCGGAGGCGTTTTTTCCCCGCGGGCGGAAAAACCGTCTCGCAGGAAAAAGCGACATTCCCTATCTTCGGGCGTTTACCTCTCTGACCTCTCATTGACATCAATGGGAGGCAGAAAAAGCGTATTTTGCTGCGTTTTTTGCCTGTGGTGCTCAATGAAAAACGTGGCAAACGGCGTGCAGGCAGATCAAAATCTGCCTCAAAATTCCAAACTGAATTTTGAGGCAGAATTTTCTACCTGCAAAGAACTCCGTGTGAACATAGCCTAAGGCCCAGCTCACACAGAGGTTTTTTTCAGGCAGAATCTGGAATTTTGAGGCAGATTTTGATCTACCTGCACGCCGTTTCCAGATGGAAAAAACGCTGCCTCCTCCCATTGAAATCAATGGGAGACATTTTAGTTTTTTGGCACGTTTTCTGGCGCGGTTTCCGTGTCAAACAACTTTGTGTGAACAGGGCTTTACTATAGATGAACGTAAAGCTATAAAAAAAAATCTAATAGACATCAAACATATTATCAGAAATGCAGACAGAGGAGGTGGAATTGTAATTTAAGATAGAGAATCCTATCTGAAAGAAGCATGTCGAATTTTAACAGTTGAAAATAATTACATACTTACACCGAAAGATTATAACCATCTTATTGAAGCTGTATACATTGGAAAACTAGCACCAAAAAAGAAAAGAGACTACAGGTTAATAAAACATCCAAAAATGCCTATCTCCTTCGTCAGTCGGTTTTGATCTTCCTGACAGAGCATGATTTTTCAAATCTGACATGTCTCCTTTATGTGGTTATAACTTTGTAATGCTTTTACTTATCCAAGCGATTCTAAAATATTTTTCTCGTGACACATTGTACTTCATGTTAATGGTAAAATTTGGTAGATCTATTCAGTGTTTATTTGTGAAAAACACCAAAATTTTGAGAAAATGTGGAAAAATTAGAATTTTCGAAATTCAATGTATCTTCTTGTAAGACGTATGGTAATACCACACAGGATAGTAACTAGTTAACATTTCCCTTATTTTTGAACATCCTTTTATATTTCTAGGACTTTACAAGGCATATATAGCTTTAGCAGCAAATTCTCACATATGATTTGTAAACTTGCCTGATGAAGGGGCCTGTGTGCTCTGAAAGCTTGCATTTATAATTTTTATAGTTAGCCATAAAGGTATCATACCTACTATACTTTTGTCTTTTTTGACACACAAGTATTTAACATTGCATGTTGTTTCTGGCTAACATGGTACTACACTATTTTTTACTAGAAAATGTCCAAAACCTATTTTTTTTACAGAACAGTTTGGAGGGGCATCTAGTGGATTTTGGGGCTTTCTTTTTATTAATCACCGATGTTTTATGGTCTCTCCAAAATACATAAGGGGGTAACCCCCTTAAAAGGTCACCTGATTGTATCAGGAATAGACGGTCTGTCACAAAATGCCAGTCTGTACCTTGACCAAATCCTCAGACCGTTTGTAGTCTCCCTCCCGTCGTATTTGAGGGAAACTATGGACTCTCTCAGAAAATTAGAGGATATACAGTGTGATCATGATGTCCTATTGGTTTCTCTTGATGTCGAGGCTTTGTATAGCTCTATTCCCCATGATCATGGATGTAGAGCCGTAGAATATTTCCTGAATGGGAAAGGAATACAATATCAGGCCCATAATGAGTTTGTCATCGAATTACTCCGATTCATCCTGGAGCACAACTTCTTCTTATTTGACCAGAAGATTTTCCACCAGCTCAGGGGTGTGGCGATGGGGAGTCCTTGTGCTCCTACTTATGCCAATTTGTACCTGGGCTGGTGGGGAAAAGAGGTTGTCTTCAGTGACTTAAAGAGGCTCTGTCACCAGATTATCAAATCCCGATCTCCTATTGAATGTGATCGGCACTGCAATGTAGATAACAGCAAAGTTTTTTTGTTTTTTTTTAAACGATAATTTTTGCCCAAGTTATGAGCAATTTTATATTTATGCAAATGAGCTTTTCAATGCACAACTGGGCGTGTTTTCTCGTTTTACCAACTGGGCGTGTTTTCTCGTTTTACCAACTGGGCGTGTATTGTGTTTTTACCAACTGGGCGTGCATTGTGAATAGTAGTGGGCGTTGTGAATAGTAGTGTATGACGCTGACAAATCAGCATCATACATTTCTCATCGTTCCCACCCAGCTTCTTTCACTGCAGACACACAGCGTGACGTCACCCACAGCTCCTGCCGTCCGAGAAGGTAATATGCTTGTCTCTAGGGAGTTTGATATGCTTACCTGCACACGGTGATGCTGCTGCAGATTCAACTGTACTCTCTCGGACGCCTGGAGCTGATGTGTCTTCTCTCTTCCGACGCCAAGGTTGAAGGACCTGTGGGTGACGTCACGCTGTGTGTCTGCAGTGAAAGAAGCTGGCTGGGAATGATGACGTTACCCACAGGTCCTTCAACCTTGGCGTCGGAAGAGAGAAGACACATCCGCTCCAGGCGTCAGAGGGTACAGTTGAATCTGCAGCAGCATCACCGTGTGCAGGTAAGCATAGCAAACTCCCTAGAGACGAGCATATTACCTTCTCGGACGGCTGGAGCCCATGTATCTTCTCTGTCAGACGCCAAGGTTGAAGGACCTGTGGGTGACGTCACGCTGTGTGTCTGCAGTGAAAGAAGCTGGGTGGGAACGATGAGAAGTGTATGATGCTGATTTGTCAGCGTCATACATTTCTATTCACAACGCCCAGTTGGTAAAAACACAATACACGCCCAGTTGGTAAAAACACAATACACGCCCAGTTGGTAAAACGAGAAAACACACCCAGTTGTCCATTGAAAAGCTAATTTGCATAAATATAAAATTGCTCATAACTTGGGCAAAAATTATCGTTTTTAAAAAAAAACGTTGCTGTTATCTACATTGCAGCGCCGATCACATTCAATAGGAGATAGGGATTTGATAATCTGGTGACAGAGCCTCTTTAATGGAAAAATGGACATCTTGTATCCTTTTATGGATCAGATTCATTGATGATGTTCTGATCCTATGGACAGGAACAAAGGGTGATTTTGAAGAGTTTGTTGGCATCCTTAATGCCAATGACCTAGGTTTTTTTTTCACGTCAGAAATCCATGAGAATAAGATCACATTTCTTGATGTGATGATTTCCAAGACTGGTTCAGGAGCTATTCAAACGAATATGTATCGTAAAAAGACTGCCACCAACAGTATTTTACGGTGGGAAAGCTGGCATACGATGACTCTAAGTCGGGGGTTACTCAAGGGTCAAAACCTCAGGGCGCATCGAAATTGTTTGACCATTTCTAACTTCAAAACCTCTGCAAGAGAACTGAAAGAGAAGTTCAAGCCCAAGGGAGTCTTAAAAGTGGCGTATCAAAATGCCCTTGGTTGTAACAGAAATGACCTACTTAATCCTAAACCCAAGAAATCTGAAGAGGATTGTATCCGGGTCATTGGAACTTTTGACTCGGCTAATAAAGAGATCAGGGAAATCCTACAACGATATTGGGGTAATTTTGAGAGCTGACCCAGATGTGGGTGGCCTGGTTGAGGAGTCTCCCATGATTACATACAGAAGGGGACGTAATTTGAGAGATTGGTTTATACATAGTCACCTCAATCCACAGGTCAAACCTACTACCTGGTTGAATAGCGGCCTTAAAGGAAACTTTAGATGTGGCTCGTGCAGGGCATGTGATTCCATTTTGTCTAGTAAAGCCTTCAAGAGTTCGTAGATTTGCGCGATCTTTGAGAACAGGTCCTACACTAATTGTAAAACAAAGGGCATTGTTTACCTCATCACTTGTGGATGCCTGTTACAATATGTTGGGAAAACGAGTAGGCAATTCAGGTGAAGGATTCGTGACCATGTGGGAAACATTTGGAGGAAAGATGACACCACGGTGTCACGCCATGTATGGGAATGTCATAAGGGGGATGCAATGACCCTTAAATTTCAAGGAGTTGAACAAATTAGATCGTCAGTGAAAGGTGGAAATTTGGATAAAATTATTTTGCAGAAGGAAGCACAATGTATTTTTCGGATGCAAACTATTAATCCATATGGTCTGAATGAGCAAATTTCATATTCTTGCTTCCTCTGATTTTACATAGCTAAGTAGTTTCTTTTACCTTCCACATCTTGACATAATGTACAGTGGATACATAGTTGTATCCCGGCTTTATCTCCTGTTTTTTTGGTGCCAATTTATATCCTGGATTTTTAGCGTAGACTGCTGTCCTGCTTTGCAGAAATTGACATCATCGTGTGGTAGGGGACAAACCAGGAAGAATGTTGGTCTCTAGTGATTTATGCCACCTTAACTAGGTACGTTGTATAGACCAAACTAAACCCCCATGTCTCCTATAGGTTATGCGATCATCCATTATTTTTCTGGATATAGCTGGGTCCTGGTCCTGTGCGGCCGATCCTATATATGGTTGGCTGTTATGGGACAAGGAGTATGTAGTACCATGGATTTAGATTTTTGTAGTGTTTACCTTCGGTGTTGATCAGATTGTGAATACGAAGCCGCCTGGAGTTCCCCAGGGTTACTAGGAACGCTTCGTCGTTCGGGTATTCTGATTGGCTGTCACAACGGAGGCTCGCCACAATCCGGGACTTCAGAAATGACATGCTGAACACAGATTGGTGGCCTGCCGAAATGACGTAAATAGAGAGGAGGGCTGAAGCCTTTAACCCCTTAATGACCGCCAATAAGCCTTTTCACGGCAGTCATTAGTGGGCTGTATTCTGTTTCAATAGCCGTTTCACGTCACTGCATCAGAATAAAGTAAATCGAGCAGGGAGCCATTAAATCTCCCTGCTCTCAGCTGCCAGAGGTAGCTGAGGGTTGGGGGCATCTCTGCTCGAATGCGTGAGATCGATATTAGTATCGATCTCACCGGTTAAACTCCTCAGATGTGGTGCTCAATAGCGTGCGCCGCATCTGAGTGGTTTTGGAGAGAGGGAGGGAGCTCCCTCTCATCCCACTGACACCCGGCTATAAGATCGCCAAGTGTCTGTGTCTCCGATGGCAGCCGGGGGCCTAATAAAGGCCCCCAGGTCTGCCCGTAGTAAATGCCTGCTAGGCCATGCCGGAGGTGTTTTACAGATCTTAATACGCAGCGGATGATTCAAAGTGAAAATTGCAATTTTTCCACTGATATGCCGTTTCAGTGCAAAATGTGTTGTGCCCAACTTGTGCCACTAGAGTATCTTACCCCAAAAATTGTGAAGCAAGTTCTCCTGGGTATGGCAATGCCATACATGTGGATGTAAACTGCTGTTTGGGCACACTAGGGCTCAGGTGGGAGGGAGCGCCATTTGGCTTTTGGAGTTCAGATTTAGCTTGCTAGTAGTTCTGTTTGTAGTTCTACTGGTATTTCAGTTTATAATGTGGGGGCAAATGTAATCTGTGCGGAGTACATCAGGGCATAATAAGAGGGTATATTAATGGGGTAAATAATAACATTATCCATAAATGTGTGGTGAGCTTTGAAGACCAGTGTCGCACTGATAGATGGTGTCCGCTCTCATCCCCCTTTTGGAACACACTCTGCACCTTTGCGGACTTTTCTCCTTTGTAGTTTTGGAAACCTTGCTGGATAAGTGTCCCCCTGGTATAATATGGGCACCCTCACTTCCAGCAGATGTGCTATGTCCCTCCCCTTCCTGGTTCCTAAATACTAGGGTCTTGATAACCACTTCCTGATACTGAAGGGATGTTTTCCTCTGGCCTGCACATCAGGATGTTTTTTTCACCACTGCCGTACTAGAGCCAGAACTTTTTTCTGTTTTTACATTCACGGAGCTGTATGAGGGTTTTTGTTTTTTCGCTGGACGAGCTGTAGTTTTCATTGGTACCATTTTCGGGGGCATGCGACTCTTTAATCACTTTATATTCAACTTTTTTGGGAGGTGACCAAAAAACAGCAATTCTGGCTTTTTTATTTCAAATTTTTTTTTTACAGTGTTTCCGGTGCAATATAAATGACATGTTAACTTTATTTAGTGGGTCAGTACGAATACGGCGATATAAAATTTATATGCTGTAGATTTTTTTTATGTATTTCTAGAGGAATTAATGTTTCCCTCTGTCCAGGGCCATATTTAGAGTCGATGCTGCTCTAAGCACTTTTAGTCTGACACCCCCCATAACTCCCGACGTTATGGAAACCGTGTAGCTCGCTGACATTGCTGCTCCAGCGCTAGACCCGGGAGGAGTAAGTGTAATGTCTGCCAGAACGGAGTAGCAGCAGGCCAAACAAATATAGGACAGTCACTGATCGGTGGTACCTAGATGGCAGGCTGGTGGTGGATTATCGGAAACTGCCCTGTCCCGGATTATCATAAACTGCCCTGTGCCGGATTATTGGAAGCTGCCTTGTGCCGGATTATTGGAAGCTGCCTTGTGCCGGATTATTGGAAGCTGCCTTGTGCCGGATTAACGGAAGCTGCCTTGTGCCGGATTAACGGAAGCTGCCTTGTGCCGGATTAACGGAAGCTGCCTTGTGCCGGATTAACGGAAGCTGCCTTGTGCCGGATTAACGGAAGCTTGCTTGTCTTGGACACTGATACTGAAGTCGTCACGGACATGCACACGTCAGTATTCTGGTCAGTATTTTGCTTTAGTATTTGGAAGCCAAAACCAGTAGTGGAACATAAACAGAGAGAACCTATAGTGGAAAGATTTGCACCTCTTCTGTGTTTTGGACCCACTCCTGGTTTTGGCATCCAAATACTGAAGCAGAATACTGACATGTGCATGAGGCCTTATACAGGGTTAGTAACAACATTGCTCAGGCACTAGGGATGGGGCAGGGTCACTTATAAGGGCGAAGGTGCGCAGGGATAGGCTGGTGATAACTTTACTGGTGCGTGCGCTGGCCCTTTAAGATTTTGCACGAGCGCGCGCACCCTACAGGACAGACAGCGAGAGGGGGAAGAGAGCAGAGCGTGACGGCATCCCTGGGAAGGGAGAGGCATAGTCCTGCGGTCTCGGCTGCCGGTAAGAGGGGGATGTCTGCGGCCGCGGGCATCACGGTTCCTGCTCCTCTTAGGTCCAGACTAGTCTGAGGAGTGACACATGGAAGGGATTGGGAAGTTTGAGGGCAGGAGGTAGACGTAGTTTGTAGGATACAGGATTGATTTGTCGCAAGACTTCAAAGGGACGGAGAAATCTAGGAGCAAATTTGTAGGAAGGAACCTTCAAGCGAATATTCTTAGAGGACAACCAGACCTTCGCCCTGGGGGGAAATTGAGGAGGTGGCCTTCTCTTCCATTCAGCTTATCTCTTCATCCTCACCGCCGCCTGCAAGATTGCTTACTTGGTCTGTTGCCAGATCTGGAGAAAGTTTCCATAGAAATCATTGGCTGCGGGAACTTCGGAGGTAGCAGGCACAGGGAGAGACATACGAGGGTGTTGGCTGTAAACTATGAAAAACGAAGCAGTAGTAGTGTATTCGCTTGTATGATTATTATACGAGAATTCGGCCCACGTAAGGAGATGTACACAGTTTTCATGTTAAGCTTATATAAAATGGCGCAGAGCGTTTTTGAGCACTTTGTTCGTTCGTTCGTTCGTTCGTTCGTTCGTTCGTTCGTTCGTTCGTTCGTTCGACTTGGCTATTGGATGGTACGCAGAAAAGAAGTCCAGTTTTACGTCTGGAATTTGGATGTGAACTGGATGCCATGATCAGAGACAATGTGGAGAGGCAATCCGTACAGATGAAAGACATGCTGAATGAAGAGGCTTGACAGGCGAGGAGCTGAAGGAAGACCAGACAGAGGAATGAAATGTGCAATCTTGGAAATACGATAAACAACGACCCAGGCAGTAGTGCATCCAGCGGAGGGAGGAAGATCTGTAATGAAATCCATGGCGATATGCTGCCAGGGACTATCAGGAATCGGCAGAGGTTGGAGTAGACCCGCAGGCTTGGAATGAGTAGCTTTGTTTTAGGCACACTTGGTACAGGTGGAGACAAAGTTCTGGACATCCTTGGGTAACGTGGGCCACCAATAGTGGCGGGTGATGAAACACCGTTTTTTTCGAATGCCAGAATGACCTGCCAATTTAGAATTGTGACACCAGGAGAGAATTTTCCTCCTGTCTGCAGGAGGAACATATGTTTTCCATGGAGGAATGTCTTTTATCTGCAATGGAGTAACAGCTATTATATGTGAGCGGTCAATGATGTGCTGTAAATCCTCTTCATGGTCCATTGTCTCAAACGATCGGGATAGTGTGTCTGCTTTGACCTATTTGTCCACTGGACGAAAATGAAGTTGAAAATTAAACCTGGCAAAGAAAAGCGACCACCTGGCTTGACGTGGATTTAGTCATTGAGCCGACTGTAAGTAGTTAAGGTTCTTGTGGTCTGGGTGTGCTGAACCTTCCAACAGATTCTCCTCTTCTAGGGCCAACTTGATAGCTAGAAGCTCACGATCTCCAATAGAATAGTTCCTCTCTGCTGCCGAGAAGAGTTGAGAAAAAGCCATAGGAGACCACTTTTCCCTTAGCATAGCACCAATGGAAGAGGTGTCAACCGCCAACAAAAACTGACGGGAGGCATCTGGATGGTGTAGAACGGAGGCAGAAGTGAAGGACCTTTTTTAAGCTCGAAGAATGCAGATTCTTTGCATTGACCTGACGAAGGGACCAGTCCGGTCTAGAAAGGCGTCGTCGTTCAAATAAAAGATTACCTTGATCATATACCTGTGAACTCGTTCCTTGTCCTCCTGAGCCTGGCGCCGTTACCCGATACTACACTGCTTTTTTCCTGTTGATTTATTCTCCATATGCTCTGTCCCCGGTACGATGGAATCTACCACCGAGGGACTGCAGTGGTTGGCAGCCGGCAACCAACACCACTTAACTCCACGTAGGAGCGCCGCTGATCCCACACCTTTCTCATCTTGTTGTGCAACAATCCTTTACTTTGGCTCCCTTTTTTGGTGAGAACTGAGATGGGAGCCATAATCAAAGAAAAATTCGGGATAAACTGTAGAAGTCCGCACAACCTAGAAACCTCTATATAGCACAAAGGCCTTTAAGGATGAGGCCAATCGAGAATGGCCTTTAACTTTTCTGGATTTATCTGAAGCCCGATGATCCCAAAAACCGTAAGCCTTCCCATCGTGATAATGCTTTCCTGTTGCTGCTATGTTGTATCTGGCGGGTTATGAAAAGATGGGGGCGGGGCAATGTGCGTTTTGTTTTTTTTTTGCAATTATTTACTTTAAAAAAATTTTTTTTATAAAAAACAATGTGCCCCCCCCCTATTTTTCATAACCAGTCAGATACAACGCAGCAGCAGCTGCCTAGCATTACCAGGGTGGGAAGGCCTACGTTTTTTGGGCTTTCCCAGCCTGCGGCCACCCCACTGTCAGACAATCGATTCAGATGTCTGTGGCTACCGGTGTAATAAAAGAGGGTTACTGCTAGCCTATTCACTGGCTAACACTAAGCCTTAGTAATAAAGTTTTTGAAAAAACACAGATATAAAAAAAATATTTTATTGAAATAAAACCCGCCACACAACCCTCGTTAACCATTTTACTGAAAATAAAAACTCTGTCATCAAAGTAGTCCTCTGATCCAAAGCAGTCCAACAAACGAACCTGTAAAAAAAAAAAAAAAATTGTAACGCTAAGGGTATGTTCACACGGCCTATTTTTGGCCGTTTTTCGGGCCGTAAACGCCCGAAAAACGGACGAAAACTTGGAAGCAGAACGCCTCCAAACATCTGCCCATTAATTGCAATGGTAAAACGGCGTTCTGTTCCGATGGGCCGTTTTTTTTACATGGCCATTTTGAAAAACGGCCGCGTAAAAAAAAACGTATTTTCAGACGTTTTTTAGTTTGCGTGTGAACATACCCTTATAAGTAAAAAAGGAAAACAATTATCATACTTATCTTTCTGCTATGGCAACCGGCTGCCTGGTCGAACAAGTGGGGCCGAATAAGCTTGCTGTCGGTGAATAACGTACAGCTCTAATACCTCGCACTTTGTGGGTAGTGCAATGTATTAGAGTAAAGATCAGAGGTGCAGGCCTTCAAATCCCCTAGTAAGGTTGGACAATACATCGACTTATCGATACGATTTCGATGCCGTGCACCCTCAAATGGTTTAATACCGTTAATTCGTGTATTTCGATATTAAGCTGTTTGGCTGCACAGCCTAGTATTGTAACACATGAATGTGGTTAGAGCAGGGCTGCGGCTGTGTGATACAGCGATTGCCCTGCTACCTACAAGTGTGCGCGTGAATTCAGCATGAGTTGATGCAATCAGCGCTGCACTAATGAGCTCCGGCACTGTAGAAAAAGAACATGGCAGGTGCACTGCAAAACACCCCCATGTTTTCGGTCTTCAGTGTAGGCGCCGCCGCTCATTAGTGCAGCACCGGCCACATCACCTCATGCTGACCGCACTCTCTAACGACAGAGATCAGAGAAACCTCATCTCTGCCACTATTCCCCTGAATGCTGCGATCAAAGCCGACTTCAAGGGGAATTCCTGTGACCCGATCGAGGGAAATACCATTTATGGGCAGACATCCCAGCGTCCATTGAAGGACCCCAGGGCTATCTGACCATATTTTCTGTTAGGGCATAGCTAGGTATGTCCGTACACAGACTAATGTACTGGCATATACATATATGCCAGTACATTAAAGTTTAAAAATAAAAAAGTAAAAAAAAAATGTTAAATTAAAAAAAATAAAGCAAAAAAAAACCACAATAAACATTGTTTAAATAAAAAATAAACATTAAAATAAAAGTCTCAGTACATAAGATACACATATTCGGTATCGTCGCGACCGTAATAACAAATTTATAGCGTCATTTATCATTACGCTGTTAAAAGAAAAACAAAAGCTGCTTTCTTTCACTTAATATGAGGCACGAGGTATTCTGAATTTTGAACCTCCTAGTGCCTCACTCTAATACTAATTAACCCCATCATGTACCTCACACATTAACCCATTGTTGTCCATTATGACTGTGAGGAACATGATGGGGTTAATGACTATTAATGTGAGGCACATGGGGTTCAAAATTCATCACACCACGAGCCTCACATCCGAAAATTGAAAAACTTTTCTTTAATTATTGTTGGCACAGTATGGTTTTGCTATCGAGTATCGCAATACTACACGAAGTATCGGTATCAAAGTCCAAATTCTGGTATTGGGACAAAAAAAAAAGTAAATAAAAATGTTGAATAAAAGTGTAAAAATAAAAGATTAAAGTTAAAAAAAAAAAAGCCTTTTTTCCTATGTCTTTTATTATAGGAAAAAAATGAAACCGTTAAAAAAAAAAAAAAAAAAAAAAAAAAAGTACACATATTTTGTTATCACCGCATCCGTAACTGCCCAAACTGTAATGGGTTTTTTTTCCCACATGGCGAACGCCGCAAAAAAAATAAAAATAAAAAACAATGCTATTATTTTGGTCTCCACCACTACCAAAACATAGGATAAAAAGTGATCAAAGAAGTCGCATGTACCCCAAAATAGTACCAATACTACAACCCATCCCGCAAAAAACAAGCCCTTACACAGCAGCTTTTTTGACTGAAAAATAAAAAAGGTATGGCTTTCATGTTAAAAAAATAAATAAATTGTGTCACCACATTCTGAGAGCCATAACTTTTTTTTGTCGTTCGTACGGTGTAAGGGCATATTTTTTGTGGGTCGAGCTGAAGTTTTTATTGATACAATTTTTTGGTACATTCAACTTTTTGATCACTTTTTAGTACATTTTTTTTTAGCGCGAAGGTGACCGAAAACCAGAAACTCTAGTGTTTTTTATTTAATTGTTATATTGTTCGGACAATACCAATTTTGTTAACGTTTTTCTATTTTTTACAATTCTTTAGAGGACAAATGGAAAAGGTTTTGGTTTTTTTAACATTAAAATTTTTTATTTTATTGTACACTATTGAAAACTTTATATTTAACAAAGCGCTGGTACAATACATTGCAATACTAGTGTATTGCAGTATATTGTCATTTTTCCAGGCTCTTGTTGAGCCCTACTAGAGAAAGGGTTTAACAGATGCAGGAAAAAGGCAGACCTGGGGGCATTCATTAGGTCCTGAGCTGCCACAAAAACCATAGTCACCCCGCAATCGCGGAGATGGGCTGTTGGAGAGGGAAGCCCCCTTCTTTCTAACAACTTAGATGCCCCGGTCGCTATTGACCGTGGCATCTAAGTGGTTAAAAGGCCAGGATCAGAGCAATTTCTGTTCCTGGGCGTTAGTGCGAGGTGTATGGAACTTCAACCCCCGCAATAAGACGTGCACTTATGTCCACGTATGAAGGGGTACATTTAGAAAAATGCTGTTTCCTTCATTTACAAAGGTATTGAATGGAGCAGCAGCGTGCATGCTACACCACCCCTCCATTCAATGTCTTCCTCATTGCGTGAGCAGTGAAAGGGAAGGGGGGTTTCGGGACTGCCGTTCCCCGCATCAGTAGCAGCAGTTTTTTTAGCAAGATTTTATTTTCCTGGGATACCCTACAATTACTCCATTCCTACTGTAAAAGTGATAGCTGTTGCTTTCTTACAATGTTCCACGCTACCCTGGTTGGGAAACACTGGTCTACTGTATGTATTAACCCTTAAATATTATGAAGCTTCTAGTCTGGCTCAGATTTGTGACCTCCCATTTGCCCCATTACACCTGATGCATTCAACTTTCCATGTAAACCGTACTCCAAAGAGAACTAATGTGTGTAATATGAATTAACCGTGTGATCTGCTATATGCACAGTGGCTGACAATTTGTAAAAAGTGGACAGGCCTTTTCAATCCGTTCTTTAGTACTGCCCACATTAGTATTACAAAGAGATCTAGAAATCGAGATGTCTTCTACTAAATGCTATATTTTGTTTCCTTCATCTCAGATGGATACAAGTCACTTGACCAGCTGAGTTTAACAATCCCCACAGCAGATCACCCTGTGTCTCCTGCACACCCACTCTCAGGATGCCCAGTTCCAAGTGTCCCACCTGCTGCTGAGCCTGTCCCCTACCTAATGACACCCAACTCAGAACCTCAGACAATAGCCATGCTGAAAACTGCACGTGAATGCCCGCAGAGCTCTAAACCTCCAAGTGGCTCCAAGTCAGGAGTTCGGAACACATCAGGCTGCGTCCATGAAACGGACAGCAAAACAAACAAAGGTCACAGTCACCCGAAGCAACAAAGGATCAGCAGGAGAAGAGCTACAAATGGCTGGATGCCTTTGGGAACCGCTTGTGAGAAGGCTGTTTATGTTGTGGTAAGTATCTATCGTCCACCCTTATAAACACACATATACAATATTCTGGTAAAAGACAGTCAAGTAGCATAAATGTGACATACAAACAACAAAAAATAAAAACTTGGCAATCTGTTTTTAAATAACTGAAGTATAACCCCTGTTCTGATTAATTTCAGGGACCAGATTCCATCTTACAGTGCTAGAAAGTTGCCACGCAACTCACAATGAACTTAAATGGGCAAGCCCTTTTTATTAGAAGGGATCCCTTCTGAACGGACCACCGGCTATCAGCTCCAGTCCGCAGGGGAACCAAGTGTTTCATTTCCCTGCAGCGCCCCCGCAGGGGAATTGAAACATTACATGGTTTGCAATGAAATCTATGTGATGTCTGTGTAATGCACACTCGTCCTGGGTGCTCCAGAGAAAGACCCTTTGTAGCTCCGGCTAATTGTCTACATATCGTCTATACGGAGTGCACTACAGCCAAACATAAAGGTGGTTGGATTGAGGTTTCCATACAAAAGCCACGATATGGGAGCATTACTGGGCATATACTGGTAGCTAAACGCTACTTCTTCCAATAATAGTTATCATCTGATGTCCCCACCATTTCAATTCTCAGTGAACAGCTAAAATAGTTTTTTATATTGACTGTCTACAGAGAGATCTTAGCGGAAAGGCACTAAGAAATTCTCTACTAAAAAAAATAAATGATCAGATCGCACTTTTAATGACAACAAATAGTGGACGTAGTAAAACCATTTCAATACGTGGATTGGTACAATACGGAAAATAGGCTTTTTGATTTATACCCATCCACTTGCCTATCCTGTGATGGGGGGTCCATATATGTTACGCACAACTATGACTGTCGCCTGAATTCTTTTCTGTAATGTTGTTGCTACTGTTCTATAATTCCTCGTTTTATTCTTTACTGTTGATTTGTATCATGTAATCTCATCACAACGATGTAAGCATGTGCTCACTGATGTACAGTACGGCTGCTTTTATGTTTTTGCTCTTCTCTTCTCTTTTTGGAAACTCAAATCCGATGTCTAACCCTTTAATGATGCAGCCAGTCATTTTTGGTTATTCCAAAAGCCGTAACTTTTTTATTTTACCGTCTACAGCACTAGGGCTTGTTTTTTGTGGGACGAGTTGTAGTTTTTCATGGCACCATTTAATGTACTAGGAAACTGAAAATAAATTACTTGTCGGGTGAAATTGGCAAAAAAAACAGCGATTCCACCATTGTTTTTTGGGCTTTGTTTTTACAATGTAAAAAACAGCATTTCTGGAGGTTTGTTTTTTTTGCAGCGTAAGGGTTAAATAATGTTATATTGTAAGAGTTCAGATTTTTATGGATGCTGCGATACCAGTTATGTTAATTTTTTCTTTTTTTTAACATTACTTTAGGGAAAAAATGGGAAAAGGGTTTTTTGTTTAACTTTTTTTTAATTTTTGCTTTTTTTTGTACATTTAAGAAAAACGACAACTCAGGGAGTTAGGCCTCATGCACACGACCGTAGCCGTGTGCACGGCCGTGATTTTCGGGTCGGCCGGCTGCGGACTGTCAGCCGCAGGCCGCCCGCAAATCGCGGGACATGCACATGGCCGCCACCATTGTTTTCAATGAGCCCGGACCGCAAAACAGGGCCGTAATAAGATATGCCCGTTCTTTCTGCGGTCCGGGCTCCCGGGCCGTGCAAGGACCGCAAAAACTACGGTCGTGTGCATGGCCCCATAGAAAAGAATGGGGCCGCAATTCTCCCGTAGATTTTCGGGGGAATTGCGGCCGCAAAAACACGTTCGTGTGCATGGGGCCTTAGGGAGGACTGTTTCAACTAATGAGGCAATTGGCATCAACCTCATGGGGGTTTTGCCTTTCTCTGGATCCACATTGTAGGATTATAGGTTGGACTAGATGGACCAGTGTCTTTTTTTTTTTTTTTTCAACCTTATCAACTATGTAACTATTTTTTATTTTTTTAAAGTCCCCCTAGGGACTTGAACCAGTGATCGCTGTACTATATGCTGCATTACTAAAGTATTGCGGTATGGCAGGATTTTCACAGCGCTTAATAGGAGCACAAAGATGGAAGACCTGGGGGCCTTCATTAGGCCCCCAGGCTGCCATGGCAACCATCGGCACTCCAGTAAGGATGACAACCGTATTTAAGATAGAAAAAATAAATATATTTTTCTTCAGATAAAACTTTTGATATACATAGCATACACACATATATGCATTAGTGTGTAGTAGAAAAAGTTACCCAATATGCTGGAGTCCTCGTCCGGTAGATATTTACTTACTCCGGATAGATCTGTGGAGCGGAATCCTGCAGAAATTCACGTGAGAAGACCGGTGAAGCGTCTGGTTGCGCCAAGTGCTGATGCGACGTTTCAGGGTCCACCCCCTTTTTTTTAAGCACTTGGCGCAACCAGACGCCTCACCTGTCTTCTCACGTGAATCTCTGCAGGATTCCTCTCCACAGATCTATCCGGAATAAGGAAACCTCTACCGGACGATCGTACACATGAGGGCTCCAGCATATTGGGTGACTTTTTCTACTACACACTAATGCATATATGTGTGTATGCTAGTTTTATCTGAAGAAATATATATTTTTTTCTATCTTAAATACGGTTGTCATCTTTACGTTTTTGGCCATAGAAAGACTTTGAAAGCGTCTTTCCTGCACGCTTACACCCATAATGGAAATTAGGTCTATCTATATCGTTCCTTAAATCATCGGCACTTCGCAATAGCGTCGTGGGGGACCGATGGGCTGTCGGAGCAGGCCGCGCCTCTTACTAACGGCTAAGAAGCCGCAGTCGCTATTGACCCCGGCGTCTAAGTGGTTAAACGGACGGAATCAAAGTAATATACAGTTGACATCCGCTAAGTATGGAGCGCACTCAGCCCGTGAGCCCGCTTCATACTTCCCCCTTCACGTCTGATACGTACATATACGTAGCATGTCGTTAAGGGGTTAACCCCTTGGCACATTTGAACGTACATGTACATCCATATGCAATTTAAGTTAAAGAGGCTCTGTCACCAGATTTTGCAGCACCTATCTGCTATTGCAGCAGATAGGCGCTGCAATGTAGATTACAGTAACGTTTTTATTTATAAAAAACGAGCATTTTTGGCCAAGTTATGACCATTTTCGTATTTATGCAAATGAGGCTTGCAAAAGTACAACTGGGCGTGTTGAAAAGTAAAAGTACAACTGGGCGTGTATTATGTGCGTACATCGGGGCGTGTTTACTACTTTTACTAGCTGGGCTTTCTGACGAGAAGTATCATCCACTTCTCTTCAGAACGCCCATCTTCTGGCAGTGCAGATCTGTGACGTCACTCACAGGTCCTGCATCGTGTCGGCACCAGAGGCTACAGTTGATTCTGCAGCAGCATCGGCGTTTGCAGGTAAGTCGATGTAGCTACTTACCTGCAAATGCTGATGCTGCTGCAGAATCAACTGGTGCCGATGTGGCCGACACGATGCAGGACCTGTGAGTGACGTCACAGATCTGCACTGCCAGAAGCTGGGCGTTCTGAGGAGAAGTGGATGATACTTCTCGTCAGAAAGCCCAGCTAGTAAAAGTAGTAAACACGCCCCGATGTACGCACATAATACACGCCCAGTTGTACTTTTACTTTTCAACACGCCCACTTGTACTTTTGCAAGCCTCATTTGCATAAATACGAAAATGGTCATAACTTAGCCAAAAATGCTCGTTTTTTAAAAATAAAAACGTTACTGTAATCTACATTGCAGCGCCTATCTGCTGCAATAGCAGATAGGGGTTGCAAAATCTGGTGACAGAGCCTCTTTAAGGCAGTTAGATGTACATGAAATTTCAATTGCACTCGCGGGCACCACTAAGCCACCCATGATTTTACTGTCGGGAGGGCTCCCAAGGTAATCGCTAGCATCGGAGAAAGCCCTGATGCCGCCTGTTTAACCCCTTAGATGCTGTGGTCAATAGTGACCACAGCACCTAAGGAGTTTGACAGAGGGAAGGGGCTCCTGTTCCTTGGTGCCCCTTCTTACCACACAGCTCGGGCATAAAATAAAAAAATTATTCCCATTTTCCCCCTCAAAAAAAGAATAGTAAAGTTAATCAGTAAATTATATGTATCCCAAAATGGTGCAAAAACAAACATACAACTTATCTCACTAAAAAATAAGCCTACATGCAGCTACGTTGATGAAAAAATAAAAAAGTTATGGCTCTTGGGTTGCAATGAAGAAAAAAAACAAAATTGTTCAGTCCTGGAAGCACAAAATATGCTGGTCCTGAAAGGGTTAAAACGAGCTGGGCTTATTTTAGCTACATTTTATTTTAAGTTTCTGTTGTATATCTTGTGTATGCCCAGCTACTTAGACCTATAAGAGCAAATTTTTCTAAATGCCATGTTTTTCCGTACAGAATGAACCCGAGCCTGCTCTCCGAAGAAGTTACCAAGCCGTGGAGAGAAATGGTGAAATCATCCGAGTCCGAGATACTGTCCTTCTAAAATCTGGTCCCAGGAAAAAATCCATGCCATATGTGGCCAAAATATCTGCACTTTGGGAGGATCCCACAACTGGTAACCAAAAAAAAATGTTTTCCTTTCTTCACATTTGGCCCTGTTCAAACAGAGTTTTTTTGACGCGGAAAACACCTCGGAAAACGCTCCAAAAACGTCCGAAAGCGTCTCCCATTCATTTCAATGGAAGGCGGAGGCGTTTTTTCCCGCGAGCGGTAAAACCGGCTCACGCGAAAAGGAAGCGACATGCCCCATCTTCAGGCGTTTACGTCTCTGACCTCCCATTGATATCAATGGGAAGTAGAGAAAGCATTTTTCGCTACGTTTTTGCCTGCGGCGCTCAATGGCCGTGGGCGAAAAGCACGGCAAACGACGTGCAGGCAGATCAAAATCTGCCTCAAAATTCCAGACGGAATTTTGAGGCAGAGTTTTCAGCCTGCGAAAAATCTCTGTGAGAATAAGACCTACAGTTCCAAACCGACAAAATCTATAAACACAAAGGGTATGTTCACACAAAGTGCTTGTCCTATTAGAATATATGTATGGTTCTGATGTGTAATCATTGCCCTGACTATTGGTTCAATGTGATCAATATGTCCCATTATTTTCTGCTAGGTGAGCTGATGATGAGTCTCTTCTGGTACTACCGGCCAGAGCACACTCAGGGAGGACGAAATCCCAGTATGCACCAGGTTAGTGGCAAGTCGTGTGTGTATATAAATCTATGTTAAGACTGTAGATGTAAAGTTTGTAACTTCACAGGGGTCCTGGGACCATCAGCGATAACTTGTAATCCGTCGGTTCTCGGCAGCAAGTGTTCAATTCAGGTATTACACGACTCTCTTTGAAATCAGTGGGTTGTCGGTGTAGTGGACTACACGTGCCGGGTCCTCCAGAGCAGGACAATCTCCTTGTAGCTCTTGCTAATACTTTACAGTCCTGAACTTGGAGACCCCTTCACTAACTCAGTTATTAAGCACAGCACAGTAAAATCTCTCCTAAAGGCCACCGCTTTGAGAAGACCACCCCACGCCCCTATCTAGGCCAGATTTTTCTGTGTTGTATATTGGCCTCTTTTTTTGAGAAGATCTAGATAATTTTTCACTGCAATTCGGGAGGGGGTCGTCTCAGAGGTTTTATTATTTTTTATTCATTTTTTTTAAACCAGCCGTTCCTTTACCGTCATCCGCCGTATATGTATGGGAGATGTCAGATAGAAGTATGGCCTGCTCCATATGCTGTGGGTGTCAGCTGTATATTGCCAATGGCTATCAAATTATTGCATGTTCAAGTTCCCTAGTGGGATTAAAAATGTTTTTAAAAATCAAATAAATACATTTGTTATACATATGGGATGCCTTCATTTCCACTAAGGAGTTGTCCACAAGATAGGTGATAAATGTATTATAGTTGGGGGTCCCAACGTTGAAAGACCCACCGATCACTAGAACGGGAGCCCCAACCTCCAATTCTCCTCACTGCACAATCATTGCCGCTCCATTCAAAGTCTATGGGGCCGACAGAGTAAAATGGAGGTCCCAGTGGTGAGGCCCAGCGACAATGCAATTATCGCCTATCCTGTGGATAGGTGATAAATGTTCTCAGTAGGCAAACCTTTTTAAGCGCACCACTAGAGAATCCGAGGAGTTTTTACATGAGGCGCACATGAGGGTTACTAAACTTTCAACAAACTTCTGACATGTCATATTGACGTGTCAGAAGTTTTGATCGGTGGGGGTCTAAGCACCGGAGACCCCCACCGATCGCTACAACGAAGCGACGGAAGCACTCAGGTGAGCGCTGAGCCGATTGGTTTCTGATCGTCTTTTCTCAGAAAGCCGATGTAGCGGTGTACGGACTCAAGAGAAAGTCTATGGGTCCGTAAACCACTAAATCAGCTTTACGAAAAAAGGCGATCAGAAACTAAGCGGCTCAGCGCTTCTGTCGCTTCTTTTTAGCGATCGGTGGGGGTCTCTGTGCTCGGACCCCCACCGATCAAAACTTCAGACATGTCACTATGACATGTCAGAAGTTTGGAGGTTTAGTTACCCTTTTAAGAAGGCTGAGCGACAATGTTTTCTGCTCTGACTGAATCTAATATGTCCACTTGGAGAGGCCTCCAGCATTCATGCCCACAATTGCTGGCTCTTATGACCAAATGTTAAATGGTCTTTTTAACCCCTAAATGATGCAGCCAGTTTGGGCCTTAAAGGGAACCTGTCACCAGCATTTCACCTATTGAACTTATCCCTCACTAGCCATTGCTATCAAAAGTTCATTACCGTTATCCCCTCTCCTAAACTCAATCTCCGACTGTAAATAACGGTCTGCAAACATTTTGCGCCTTTTTTTATAATAATCTGGTGTCCCATTGTGCCCACACACCAGAAGAGGACATCAATGCACAAGCACAGGATTTTGTGTGCTGGCGAGGAGCTGTCGATCAAAAGAGGTGCGGTAAACTTGGAAAGACTTGAGGAATGAAGATATGACTTATGTTGGTGGTAAAATTTGGGTGTTACGTTATGCGTTTATTAAAATATGCAAAATGTATTAAATTTTGAAAAATTTCCGATTTTCAAAGTTTAAATTATTCTGCTTGTAAGACAGATAGTCATATGACCCAACATACTTAGTATTTAACATTAACCTTATGTCTACGCTATGTTGGCATTGTTTTTTAACATCCTTTTATTTTTGTAGGCTGTTAGAAGGCTTATAAGTTTAGTAGCAAATTTGCTCATTTTCAAGAAAATTCAAAAATTCCGTTTTTTGGGGACCAATTCAGACCTGAAGTGATTTTGAGGGGCCTATATAATAGAATACCCCCATAAATGACCCCATTTTAGAAACCGCACCCCTCAAAGTATTCAAAATGAGATGTACGAACTCTGTTAACCCATTTTGTGTTTCTTAATAATTAATGAAAATGGAGAGAAATTTAAAAAACTTAATTTTCTTGGAAAATTTTCCATTAAAATACATTTTTTTCATTAATGCAGCAGGTGCTTATACAGAAACAAAGGTCAACATTTGTTAACCAGATTCTGCAGTTTGTAGAAATATCCAATATGTGGCCCTAGTGTGCTACCTGACTCAAATACAGTCCTCAGAAATGAAGGAGTGCTGTTAGGAAACGTCCGTCACTTTAAGGTTGTCATGACTAGCTTCTGTGTGGCCCTGGTTTGAGATGCAGAGACAATCTCATTATTTTGTCTGCTACCTATCAGGGCCAAGAGTGTAGTATTTGAATCTGTTCAGTCTTCTCACTGTTGATTCTCTTATTTATTCGTGTTTCTGATCAAGCTCCTGGTTACTTCCTGTATCACCTTGATTGTTTGGATTCTTTGAACTGGACTTCAGCTTGTCTTTGAATTTACCCTCTGCTCACTGATTTTGAATTTTAGTATCTCCTGGTTTTGTACTCCACTTGTTGATTACCTCTCTGGCTTGATGGTTATCCATTCTGGTATAGCCTGCATTTGCACCTCCTGCCCAACACCGTATTCTGTAAAAGCAACCTGGGTTCTATGCAGCCAAATCCAACCTGCCTTACGGTGGGCTCTGGTGAGGACCATAGAGTAGCCTTAGACTCTGCTGACCAGAGTGGTGACAGACTTGAGGTAACTGATTTACCTGCTCGCTTGATCCAGGCTGTCTCCAGCTGTCTTTGGGGAAGTGCTCGAATAGCAATTCCATAAACTTGTACTCTTGGGAATTGCTCAAGTAGTAATTCCCTGACAAGTGCCTTATGCATTTTGGTGCCGCCATTTTATTAGGATGATTTTCAGGCACCATGTCACTTTTGCAGAGCCCCTGAAGTACCAGTACAGTGGGAGAACTCCAACAAATTACCCCATTTTGGAAACTGCACCCCTCAAGAAATTTCTAAAAGTGTATAGTGAGCATTTTGACCCCACAGGTATTTCATAGAAGTGGGCTGTGAAAAATTAATTAATTTTTTCCAATAAAACTTCGCATTAGCCGCCAAACTTTCATTTTCACAAGAGGTTAACTAAGAAAATGCACCCCACAATTTGTCAAGCAATTTCTCTCGACTACGAAAATACCCCACCTGTGGATTTAAACAGCTGTTTGGACGGCAGGCCTCAGAATAGGAGCGACATTGGTCTTTCGGACGGCAGTTTTTGCTGAAATTGTTTATAGGCACCATGACGCAACAAGTGTTTCAAAGAATTTATTAACATTGGGCTGTGAAAATGAAAAATTTTATTTTTTCCAATAAAACATCGATTTAGCCCCAAATATTTTATTTTTACAAGGTGTTAAAGGAGAAAATGCACCCACCATTTGTTACAATATTTCCCCCAAGTACAGAAACACCCCAAATGTTGATGTAAAAAGCTGTTTGGGCACACCCAGGGCTCAGAAGGGAATGAGTACCAACTGACTTTTGGAGTGCAGATTTTGCTGGAATATTTTTCGGGTACCATGTTGCATTTGGTGAGCCCCAGAGGTAGCAGAACAATTGAAACCAACCAGAAGTGACCCCATTTCAGAAAGCTACACCCAATATGGTATTCATCTAGGGGGGTAGTGAGTACTTTAAAATCATATTCTGTTGGCGGCGTGGCTTGACGGCGAGCCGAACGGTCGCATGTAGTGAGGGCTCCGCACAGTGCAGTGGATCGGAGGCCATCCTTGGCATATCTCTCCTGGCACTCCGCTCTGGTGGCGATATCTGGGGTCCCTGCTGCCCCCTGAACGGTTGGACCCATAAATTGTCAGTTTTGGACGACCTACCCATTACGGCCTGAAGCCGCGGCCTAAATTTTTGGCGGCCGCCGCGTCTCGTACAGCACCTTCGGAACGCCAACGGCACCCAGCACAACCGGCCCAGGACCACAGTGTCGGTGTACTTGGTGAGCCCTGCTCGCCAGCCTAAGGGGGGCCCAGTCGGCCCAGTTCTCTCCTACGCCAAGATGCAGAGGACAACAGAGAAAGGGTGACGGAGGTTGAAAATAGAGTCAGTACTCTGGCGGACCAATCCAATCTCTAGACGTCTTGGAGAAGTTGAACAGGGCCTCACCAGACTACATCAGCACGTGGACGATCCGGAGAACAGACTGAGGTGCTCTAACCTTTGCTTTATAGGCTTGCCATAGGGTTCGGAAGGCTCCTCTCCTGAATCCTTCTTGGAAAATCAGCTCACAACCACCTTCGGCATGGAGAAATTCTTGGTCATGTTTGCAGTGGAGAGGGCGCACCATATTCTGTCTAAACCTCCACCTTTGGGAGCTCCGCCACGCACATTTTTTACTAAACTCCTAAACTACCTGGACAGGGATGCGGTCCTTAAATTCACAAGAGAATTTGCAGATCTCTGTTTACCCTGATTTCTCTATTGGGGCCCAGAAGAAGAGAGCTTTATTCCTCACTGCCAAGAAAAAGCTCAAAGAACTTGATCTCAAGTACGCAATGATGTACCCTGCGTGGCTGAAAGTTCTGGCCGGATGGCAGATCACATTTCTTCACCGCTCCCCAAGAAGTCCTCGACTGGTTGGAAAGTCGTCCTCATAGTCAAGCAGGTTCTCCTCCTCATCCAGATGCCTAATTGCTGTCATTTGTAGCTGTGTATCTCCACTGTCGCGTGGTTCCAAGCCTCTAGATCACTTCTCGTCTCTAACGTTCTATGATGGAACTGTGGATCATTTGTTCACTGCATGGACCCTTCATTCTTCAGTATCCTTTTATCTACTGTGGGGGTTGCGCCCTTGCACCCTCCTTCCACATGCTATTTCATCATTACTGTTTGTAATTTGTACTACTGTTATGGCTACTTTTAGTTTAAGGGATCCAAGACTTCATGCCTGCGCGCATGATAGTTGGGAGGGGGGTAGGGATTTGTTTACACCTGTTTTTTTTTTGTTTTGTTTTTTTTGCAGGTTTGTTTCCACAGTGCATATCACACTTCTAAATTTTTACATATCTCAGGTTTGTTATGCTTATACTGGTCGGTCCTGATCGGTTGGGCCTAGGTTTGCACTTCTACACTTTACCATGTCTTCTATCTTTTTTTAACGTGGAATGTAAGAGGTCTTAATGACCGTATTAAGAGGGCCCTTGTATTTCGGTATTTACAAAAGCATGACTGTGATATTATATGCCTTCAGGAGACCCACATGATGGACGACAAGCTCCGTCTTATAAATAGACCCTGGATTGGTTGGACATACCATTCCACATTCACTAATTTGGCCAGGGGAGTCTCATTATTTATAAAACGCTCTATCCATTTCCACCTGATAGATATGTCCTCAGACCTGAGTGGTAAATTTGTTCTCATACACTGTCTTCTTTATCATAAACCATTTCTCCTGATAGGGGTTTATGTTCCTCATCCCTCTTCCCTTGCCACAAATAATGCCATCTTTGTCGTTTGTGACCAGTCACCCGTCTGTGCCTAGTATTTGGCTGGGGGATTTTAATTCCACCTGGGATAAGCATTTGGACAAGTTCCTCCACCCTGTCCAAAATCCTGTATCTCTGGCTCCCTCCTCTCTCCATTCTCTCCTTTTAGAATTTAATATTACGGATGCCTGGACCATTACCCGACAATATTCTTGTTTCACTCCTCAATTTGAGTCTTTATCCCGTATTGACTTAATGCTGGTACACTTCCCTCCTGACGGCTGTGGACTCTGCGGAGTATCTTTCCAGGTCTGTTTCGGACCACTCTCCTGGCCGTCTACATATTAGACGCCCAAATATACCTCCAAAAAAAATCGCTGTCAATTGAACCCCTTTTGGCTGAAAAATTCTCCCCCCGTCTGATTATTTCCAGACTAAGTGACATCCGTTTTTTCTTGACAATGACGGCAGCGCTTCTCCTTTAGTTGTGTGAGACTCGTTCAAGGCATACACACATGGGGCGCACTCTGTAGCAATTAATGATTTGAAGAGGGGTTTGGCACATAACGAACTCAAACAGGCTAATGATGCTTTGGCGGCCGAACTTCAGTATATCAATAATCTGTCTGGGGATCATAAATCGGAATGGCTTTGCAAAGTTCGTTTGTACCAAACTTTCTTAAATAATAGGGCTCAGAAAAAAAGCATTATTTTCCAAACAATCATACTATAAACATGGTGAAAAACGTGGTAAACTTTTAGCCCACATAGCCAAGGGTAATGGGGAACCTCCTGTGATATCACTGCTCGAGGTCACAGAAGATGATTCACAGTCCTCTGATCCACAGGTAATTTTATCTGCCTTTCGCTCATATTATGAAACCTTATATTCCTCACACATATCCGCCTCCTCCACAGAAATTGCTAAATATCTGGAGCAGGTAACCCTCCCCTTACTATCTCCTGCCCACAGGGAGTATTTTGCTGGCCCCATTACTGTACAGGAGATTCTGGAGTCCATTGCTTCCTTCCAGACGTCTAAATCACCCGGTAGTGATGGCCTGCCTATTGAATTTTACAGGGCCCTTGCTGTTTTTTTGGCTGCACGTCTCCTGGATGTGTACCAGGCAGCATTGGACTCTGGAGAACTGTCGTGTTCAATGAGGGAAGCAACGATAGTAGTACTGCCTAAGCCGGCGAAGAAAAAACTATATTATGCGATTCCTACCGCCCCATCTCACTCCTCCAGACTGACATTAAAATTTTGGCTAGACGACTTAATACGGTTATACTGTCGCTGATACGTTCGGACCAGGCAGGCTTTATGCCTGGCAAAGCCACAGCTATTATTCTTTGCGGAATGTTCACTAATTTGCAGTCCGCTCATGAGGATGTCGGTGCTCGAGTCGTAGTTTCGATAGATGCCACTAAGGCTTTTGACTCGATAGAATGGGATCTCCTTTTTTTAACACTTGCGAAATTTGAGTTCGGACCCGAGTTTATAAAATGAGTTAAATTATTATTCTCTGCTCCATCCTCACGAGTGGCAGTAAATGGCTGGACTTCAGACCCCTTTCCCTTGTATAGAGGTACCCGACAAGGTTGCCCTCTTTCCCCTCTACTATTCGCCCTGGCAGTGGAACCTCTCACTGAAATACTCAGACAAGAACCCTGTATTATAGGTTTTAACCTTCCCTGTGCAAGAAAAGGTCTATAAGGTGTTCTATCTCGCTGACCCTGGGGTGTCCCTGCATATAGTACTTTCTATAATGACACGTTTTGGTTCAATGTCTGGCTTATCCATTAATTAGTTTAAGTCCCATATTTTACCATTAGATATATCGGCCCCTGCTGCCTCGGCGATCTCTACCCCACTGCTCTGGTCCAGCTCTATTATGTATCTTGGTATACAGATTTCCAGATCCGTTTCTGATTTCGAAGTATTAAATATCACCCCTTTGATTTCCTTTTTACATACCAAAATTGCCAGATGGAACCAATTTCTCCTATCTACAGCTGCAAAGGTGAGTTTAGTTAAAATGACCCTAATACCCAAAATCCTGCATATTGTCTAGCAATCATCCTTATACCACCCAGTCTGTTTGCTACAGCGTATTGAGAGTATACTCCCTTCCTTTGTATGGAATAATGGTAGGTCTTGGGTGGCTAGCAGGCACCTATAAGCCCCATGGGATGAGGGAGGTGTATTTTTCCCTGGTGTTAAATGGTACTATATAGCTGGTCAGTTGTCTCACCTGGCGAGATGGGGTGCGACCGAGCGTGTCAGAGCTCAGACCCTAATTATTTCCCCATTTAGTACACATTATTCTCACCCTTTGCATATTTTGTTTTGTGGCCGCCTGCATACCAATGGAAACTTACTCAACCATCCAATCCTGAACCAGGCCTTACTGGTGGGGGATGTGTACCAGCGCATGTTTTACTCCACTGGCACCAATTGTTCTCTTATTTGAAGTCAAACATGCACTTGAGACTCAGCTGGGCCCCGGAGAACTAACGTACCACAACTTCCCACTTTCTAACTTTCTGCTCTCTCCCCCAGTTAAACACCTGATTTCTCATCTTAAAGAGAACCTTTCACCTCCCCATAAATGTGCATCTGAGTGCAGCATGTAATGGAGAGGGATGAACAAACCCTGGGGCACTTTAAAAGAAAATTCTACCTCCCTCCGTTATTTAGATATTGGTGCCGTTCTATTTGGCGCCCGATATTTAAATAAACCCCCTGAACAGTCAACGGGGCGTGTACTGGCAACGGGGTGTGTTACTATGGCTGTGACACTGTCCAATCAGATCTGGACCGTGTTACAGCAAGAGCGAGGAGTGTCAAGCTTTCAAGGTTAGTCTTCTGCCGAACTGGCAAGGGGGCGTGTCACTGCTACAGACTGTGTAAGAACTGTGGAGAGGAGAGCGCGCTCTCATCTCTTCAGCTCTTGCGAGAGATCAGTCTAGTATTGTCTGCTGAACTAGCAAGGGGGCGTGTCTCTGCTACGGACAGTGTAAGCGCTCCCCAGCTCTTACACTGTCCGTAGCAGTGACACGCCCCCTTGCCAGTTCGGGTGAAAAGACTGCAATCTCTCTCCTCGCTCTTGCTGTGGCACTATCCATATCTGATTGGACAGTGTCACAGCCATAGTAACACGCCCCCTTGCCAGTATACGCCCCGTTGACTGTTTACGGGGTTATTTAAATATCGGGCGCCAAATATAACAGCACCGATATCTAAATAACGGAGGGAGGTAGAAATTTTTTTTTTAAGTGCCCCAGGGTTTGTGCAGCCCTCCCCATTACATGCTGCACTCAGCTGCACATGTATGGGGAGGTGAAAGGTTCTCTTTAATGGCCTATTGTCCGGCGAGTTTAGAGAATCTTTGCTCATCCCGCTGAAGGTAAAATGGGAGGGTGATGTGGGGCCGCCGACTGAGGATGAGTGGGACAGGGCCCTCTCCTCCCCTAAATCTGTATCATCCAATTATAATGAGCGACTCACACATGTTTACATACTGCATCGGGCGAATAATACCACCTCCTTTTTTTATGTTTTTATTTTTTTTAATTTATGTTTATTCAGTACAATAAAAAAAAATCCATACTAGTAAGGAATAAAGAAAATACAACTATACACATATTTTTAGATTTTCCTCCTACAAACAACCCCCACCCTCTCGAGACCGATCTTGTTTTTTTTGTTCTCTGGTTGGTAATATGCTACCCCACAAAAAAATGGTTATTCCAACATAAAAACTGTCCTCTCAAATTCACCAAAATTTGTGATAGATGGCTGCAGTCTCCTTCCTCTGTCTGCTCCCCCCAACACAGCATCTTAATCGGTTTGCTGCCACGGACTTGGCTCCCCTTTGGCCCATATCCAGTTGGCCCCTCTTACATTCCATGTATACATTCTAGACCTCCACTTCCAACGCGGTATAAATATAGGTCCTGACCTTCCGCTGAATGTTACCTGACATGTTTGTGTTATAATTTTATGCATCTATACCTGTGGAAACACACGCTCTACACGCTGGCTTTATAAATATTCAAGGACTGTATAATTACCAGATACCCTGCTCGCTTTATATTAATTTGTATGCAATTGTTTTGTATGACATTTCTTTACTCTATGTCCTAATTGTCTGAACTTACTTTATTGAATTACTGGTTTCTTTTGTGCTTGCAGTGGACACATTGTCTACACATCTCAATGCTCTGTATTTACCTCTGATGTTTTACAATAAACTTTATTTGTGAATTTAAAAAAATCATATTTTGTTCCATGCATTAACCATTTCCCGCTCCTGGACGTACTATTAGGTCATGATAGCTGTATCGTTCGCGCTCCATGACCTAATAGTACGTCACGGGAGTAACGGCGATTTCGGCTGTCTTCCCGACACATGCAGCAGCTATGACAGCTGCTGTCTCGTACAGCAGATGCCGCAGCGCCTACAGCGGGGACAGATCGCTGTGTCCCCGCTGATTAACCCCTTAAAAGCCTCGTTCAATAGCTATCGCGGCTTTTTAGGGGTTAAACCACCATCGACGCCCCGCTACACGATAGCAGCTGGCGATGGTAGCTATGGCAACCGGACGCCTAACAATGGCGTCCGGCTATGCCATCTATGGAAGCCTAGTGGGTCCTGACAAAGTCAGGACCCACTATGCTTGCTGTCAGTGAGTAGCTGACAGCTCTAATACACTGCACTACGCATACACTGCCCTCAAGTCCCCTAGTGGAACAAAGTAATAAAGTTAAAAAAAAGTTGTGTGAAAATAAAAGTAAAAATCCCCCTTTTTCCCTTATCAGTCCTTTTATTATTAATAAAAATAAACAAATAAACTATACATAATTGGTATCGCCACGTCCGTAACGGCCTGAACTACAAAATGATTTCGTTATTTATCCCGCGTGGTGAACGCCATAAAAGAAAATAAAAAACCATACCATAATCACAATTTTTTTGTCACTTCACCTCCCAAAAAATGGAATAAAAAGAGATCAAAAACAGTTTGCCCCCACGGCTTTCTTGATGGAAAAATAAAAAAGTTCTGGCTCTTAGAATAAAGTAACACAAAAAGAGAAAAGTAAATTATTTTTTACAAAAAGTTTTTTATTGTGCAAACGCCATAAGACATAAAAAAATAACTATGGTATCGCCGTAATCATATCGCCCCGCAGAATAAAGTGAATGTGTCATTTATAGCGCACGGTGAACGCTGTTAAAAAATATAGAATAAAAAACAATAGTAGAATTGCTGTTTTTTAGTCACCACGCCACTTAGAAATAGAATAAAAAGTCGCATGCACCCCATGAAAACGGCAATGAATTCCTCAAGGGGTCTAGTTTCCAAAATGGGGTCACTTTTGGGGGGTTTCCACTGTTTTGACACCACAAGACCTCTTCAAACCGGACATGGTGCCTAATGGGAAGGCCTCAAAATCCTCTAGGTGCTTCTTTGCTTCGGAGGCCGGTGCTTCAGTCCATTACCGGACTAGGGCCACGTGTGGGATATTTTTCAAAACTGCAGAATCTGGGCAATAAGTATTGAGTTGTGTTTCTCGTGTAAAACCTTCTGTTTTACAGAAAAAAATTGAATAAAAAGGATTTTCTGACAAAAAAATAAATAAATGTAAATTTCACCTCTACTTTGCCCTAAATTTCTGTGAAACACCTAAAGGGTCAATAAACTTTCTAAATGCTGTTGTGAATACTTTGAGGGGTCTAGTTTCTAAAATGGGGTGTTTGATAGGGGTTTCTAATATATAGGCCCCTCAAAGCAACTTCAGAACTGTACTGGAACCTAAAAAAAAAAAATTACTTCGCTTCTTACATTATACTGATAATGAGCAGTGCCCATCCCGAGATGGCCCCAGTTTTGACCGTTTGTATAAACGTAGACCCCTATTAGACCGTTTCAGTCCCCGGTTTGCCCAAGCATACACCCCCCGAGAAGTGTATTTCTATTGATGAGTCCTTGGTACATTTTAAAGGGAGGCTTCAATTCCTCCAGTACCTGCCGAGTAAGAGGGCAAGGTATGGCGTGAAGATGTAGCTGTGCGAGAGTGCATCAGGGTATACCTACAAATTTAGGATATATGAAGGGAAGGATACCAGTATTCAGCCCCCAGAATGCCCCCCCTTACTGGGAGTTAATGCAAAAATTGTGTGGGATTTGGTCTACCCACTGCTGGACCAGGGTTACCACCTCTACCTGGATAATTTTTATACCAGCGTCCCAACTGCCTCACTTCCAGAAGTCCTGCGGCATGCGGCACTACTAGAAGAAATCTGAGAGGCCTCCCTAAGACTGCTTGGGCAAACCCTCAAAAGGGGTGAGAGCAGGGCACATTCTAGCAGCAACATATTGTGTGTCACGTACAAGACAAAGGAGATGTCACACCAGTACCCATGTACCTGTACGAGGTACCAGTACAGAGACCCCCAAACCAGACTGCATCCTGGACTACAGTAGGTACATGGGAGGGGTGGACTTGTCAGATCAAGTCCTGAAACCCTACAGCGCCATGCGGTGTGGTATTAGAAGCTGGCCGTGCACATCATACAGATGGCATTGTACAATGCGTACGTGCAGGCCAGAGGGGAACTTTCCTGGAATTTCGAGAGGTGGTTATCAAGAACCTAATCTTTAGGAACCAAGAAGGGGGCACCCAGTACTTCTGGAAGCGAGGCCACACGCATCATACCAGGGCTACACTTTCCAGGAGAAGTTCCCCAAACTGGCAAGAAGGGAAAAAGTCAAGAGGTGCAAAGTCTGCTATAAGAGGGGGATAAGGAAGGACACAATATATCAATGTGACACGTGTCCCGAAAAACCAGGGCTCTGTATGAAAGTGTTTTAAAATTTATCATACATCCCTTATCCCCCTCATCTTTCCTTTCTGAGCCTTCTGTGTGCCCAGGCAGCTGATAACAGCCACATGTAGGGTATTGCCATACCCAGGAGAACCCACATTACAGTTTATGGCGTGTATATCTCCGGTGGCACATGCTGGGCACAATATATTGGACACTGAAATGGCATATATGTATAGAAAATTGCAAATCTCACTCTGCACCATCTGCTGCGCATTACCTTTTACACAATAAGTGTGGGATCAAAATGCTCACTACACCTCTAGATGAATGCCTTAGGGGTGTAGATTTTAAAATGGGGTCACTTCTTCGGGGTTTCAAATGTACTGGTACCTCAGGGGCTTCTGCATTCACGACTTAGCACCAGAAAAGCTCCAGTAAGCCAAATGGTGGTCTTTCCCTTCTAAGCCTGCCGTGTGCCCAGGCAGCAGATAACAGCCACATGTAGGGTTGTGCCGTACCCAGGAGAACCCACATTACAATTTATAGGGTGTATATCTCCGGTGGCGCATGCTGGGCACAATATATTGTTACACTGAAATGGCATAGATATATAGAAAATTGCAAATCTCACACTGCACCATCTGCTGCGCATTATCTTTTACACAGTACCTGTGGGGTCAAAATGCTCACTACACCTCTAGATGAATGCCTTAAGGGGTGTCGTTTCCAAGATGGGGTCACTTCTGGTGGGTTTCCATTGCTTTGATACCTCTGGCGCTTCAAATGCGACATGGCACCCGAAAACCAATCCAGCAAAGTCTGGACTCCAAAGAACACATAGCGCTCCTTTCCTTCTGAGCCCTCCCATGTGCCCAAACGGCAGTTTATCACCACAAATCGGGTATTGCCGCACTCAGGACAAATTGGGCAACAAAATAGGGTGTTTTATTTCTTGTGAAAATAAGAAATTTTGATCAAAAATTACATCTTATTGGAAAAAATGTCATTTTTTAAATTTCACAGCCCAATTCAAATACGTGCTGTGAAACTGTGTGGTAAAAATGGTAACAACAACCATAAATTAATTCCTTGAGGGGTGTAGTTTCCAAAATGGGGTCACTTTTGGGGTATTCCTATTGTTTTGGCACCTCAACACCTCTTCAAACCTGGCATGCTGCCTAAAATATGTTCTAATAAAAAAGAGGCCCCAAAAGGCACTAGGTGTTTCTTTGCTTCTGGGGCTTGTGTTTTAGTCCACGAGCGCACTAGAGACACATGTGGGACATTTCTAAAAACTGCAGAATCTGGACAATACATATTTAGTAGTGCTTCTCTGGTAAAACCTTCTGTGTTACAGAAAAAAAATGGAATAAAATTTAAATTCAGCAAGAAAAATGAAATTTATAAATTTCAGCTCGACTTTGCTTTAATTCCTGTAAAATGCCTGAAGGGTTAAAAAAAACTTTCTAAATGCTGTTTTGAATACTTTGAGGGGGGTCTAGTTTTTAAAATGGTTTTTTTTATGGGGGTTTCTAATACATAGGCCCCTCAAAGCCACTTCAGAACTGAACAGGTACCTTAAAAAAAAGGCTTTTAAAATTGTCTTAAAAATAGGAGAAACTGCTGTTTTATGTTCTAAGCCTTGTAACGTCCAAGAAAAATAAAAGAATGTTCAAAAAAACGATGCCATTCCAAAGTAGACATATGGGAAATGTGAACTAGTAACTATTTTGGGTGGTATAACCATCTGTTTTACAAGTAGATGCATTTAAATTCAGAAAACTATTTTTTCAAAATTTTCTCAATTTTGCCTTTTTCCACAAATAAACACTGAATATATCGAACAAATTTTACCACTGACATAAAGCCCAATGTGTCACAAGAAAACATTCTCAGAATCGCTTGGATAAGTTTAAGCATTCCAAAGTTATTACCACATAAATATGTCAGATTTCAAAAATGGGCTCTGAGCCTTAAGGCCAAAACAAGGCTTCATCCTTAAGGGGTTAGTGATAAGCTGATATGAAAAATTAAAATGAAAACTGTTTTCATAAATGTGCCATTTATAGGGAAAAAAATTTGCCCATAGCGCATGAAATTACTGAAGACCATCCCAATATTTATTACCCTGTTTCTCCTGTGTTCAGAAATAACTATGCTTTGGCTGTAATCTGGTTCCTGGCCACAAAATGAGGTCCAAAAGATAAAAAGTATTTTGTGGCTTTCAGGGCACAATTCTTGCTTGAGTGATTTTCAGACATTCTTTCATGTTTCCCGAGGTTCTGAGGTGTCCGTACAGTTAAAAAATGGTCAAAAAGAATCCACTTTTTAAAGCTATTCATCTAGGGGTATAATGGGGATTTTAGTTGTATGTTAAATTGATAATGTGGGCAAATGTAGTTTTAGTTGGTATGATCTGGACAAGATGGGCTAAATTTTCAAGAAAATATAAATTCTTATGGGTCAACATGAAAAGTATAAAGAGGAGGTTCATGAAAATAAAGTATAAATTTAGGAATTCAAATTAGTATGGTATGTCTTAAAGAGGCTCTGTCACCAGATTTTGCAACCCCTATCTGCTATTGCAGCAGATAGGCGCTGCAATGTAGATTACAGTAACGTTTTTATTTTTAAAAAATGAGCATTTTTGGCCAAGTTATGACCATTTTCGTATTTATGCAAATGAGGCTTGCAAAAGTACAACTGGGCGTGTTGAAAAGTAAAAGTACAACTGGGCGTGTATTATGTGTGTACATCGGGGCGTGTTTACTACTTTTACTAGCTGGGCGCTCTGATGAGAAGTATCATCCACTTCTCTTCAGAACGCCCAGCTTCTGGCAGTGCAGATCTGTGACGTCACTCACAGGTCCTGCATCGTGTCGGCACCAGAGGCTACAGTTGATTCTACAGCAGCATCAGCATTTGCAGGTAAGTAGCTACATCGACTTACCTGCAAACGTCGATGCTGCTGCAGAATCATCTGTAGCCTCTGGTGCCGACACGATGCAGGACCTGTGAGTGACGACAGCGTGATCTCTAGAGAACACGCTGTGTCTGCACTGCCAGAAGCTGGGCGTTGTGAAGAGAAGTGGATGACACTTCTATACACAACGCCCAGCTAGTAAAAGTAGTAAACACGCCCCGATGTACGCACATAATACACGCCCAGTTGTACTTTTACTTTTCAACACACCCAGTTGTACTTTTGCAAGCCTCATTTGCATAAATACGAAAATGGTCATAACTTGGCCAAAAATGCTCGTTTTTTAAAAATAAAAACGTTACTGTAATCTACATTGCAGCGCCGATCTGCTGCAATAGCAGATAGGGGTTGCAAAATCTGGTGACAGAGCCTCTTTAAAGCACCTTTTTATACAGAGGCCAGGTTGTGTAGGGCACATTTCACAATGGTAGCGGGTTTCCTTTCTGATGCCTTTTTTGTAACACACACGGCATCCTTTTGTTGACGTACGGTGGGGGTAATTTCATTAGGAAAGTGCTGTCCGCGCACTATCCTTGAGATTTTCCACCACTTTTTAGCACAAATGCATTATATGCTGATGGACCACCAGCTTTTTGTACCATATGCGAGATTTTCGCATGGCACTGTAGGGTTTGAGTAACTGATCCGATAAATCAACCCCCACCATAAATTTGGTGCATTCTTGAATACAGACTGGTTTAGGGGTTTCAGTGCCAGTACCTCTAACATGGACAGGGGTGCTTCTGTCACAATGTATTGTGGTCAGGATTAGCACATTTCGTTTGTCTTTTTATATTTAACGCACAATACATTGTTGCTACAAAGGGCTCTGCTCTCTCCCACTCTAAGCATTTGCCCCAGTAGTGTTTTCGAGAGTCCTCTTTGGTTCTTTCGTATTGTACGTCTGCCCGCAGTGCATTTAAAAAGCGGCATACTGGAATAAAAATTATCAAGATAAAGTTGGTAGGCTTTATCCAACAGTGGGTATATCCTATCCCGTACAATTTTTCCACTAATTCTAAGGGTTGGGGGACATTCTGGGTGCTCGGTTTGTGCGATCCATCTCCTCATATTTTGAAGCGATGTATATATCCAGATTCACTTTCACACAATTTATAGATTTTGATTCCGTACCTTGCCCTCTTGTTAGACAGATACTGTCGAAAGTGAAGCCCCCCTTGGAAGTTAACTAGCGATTCGTCTACTACAATCTGTTTTTCAGGGGTGTACACTTCCGCAAACTTACTGTTAAGATGGGTGATCATGAGCCTTAATTTATATAATCTATCAAAATTGGATCATTTTGGGGTGGGCATCTTGTATTTATTGTAATGAATGAATTTCTTGATGGCTTCAAATCGCATCCTAGCCGTGGCTGTACGATACATTGGGGTGTAGTAAAGTACGTCTGTACTCCAGTATGCCCTAATAGATGTTTTTTTCACAAGTCCCATGCTAAGTACTATGCCCCAGAATTTACGGATGTCCTATGCATCAGTAGGGGTCCACTTCTGGATATAAAATGAAGTAGTGTTCTGTGCAATGAACTGGTTAGCATACAAGTTGGCTTGCTCAACCATCAATGAAATTTAAAAAAGGAAAAAAAAATCTACTTCCCTAAACCCTGTAGTATCAATATGTAACCCTGAGTCAGCTATAAACTCGGGGGCCTGGGGCACATAGTTATTTGGGGGAACCCAAATGAGTTCACTTGATTGGGTCAATGATTCATTAACCCTGCAGCACTTTCTGGGGGATTTGTCTGATTTCACTTGAGGAAGATGACCAGATAAAATTCATTTCATCATCACTAGCAGACTCCGTGTCTGAACACATAATGGCGTATGCCTCCTCTGCAGTAAACTGTCTGGCAGTGCATATTTTTGTTTAATTATATACAGTATATCAAAGTAAATTGTTGCTAACCGAACAGTACTAATGTGTGTATATATATATATATATATATATATATATATATATAATATAGGGGGGAAAAATCTTCACTCCAAAAGAACACAGGAGCAAGAAGGGTCAGTGATTGGCGGTTTCTAGCCAGTTGATAGGGGAAGGACCACCAGGGAGTAAGTGGTACTTGGTGAGACTCTGACAGAAGCTCTGGGTATACCAACTAAAATAATGGTACAATGGTACCAACTAAATTATTGTGATTTATTTATTTTTTATTTTATATTTACCTATATGTAAAATAAAATAGAAAATAGAAGCGGGATGGGGTTCACTGGATCAGTGATTGAAAGTCATTGGCCACTGACTGGTTGATGCTGGGGGGAAGAGGCTATATACTATCAAATGTGTAGAGCTTGGTGCAACTGTGACAGAATCTGGCAGGAGCTCTGAGCGACAATGACTCTGGAGTCTGGACACTTCCCTGACAGAAATGAAGCGATCAGAGAAAGTGGTACCAGCATCCCAAACTCCTGCCCCTCCCTGTACTCTGATTGGTTTGTGAATTCTCACATACTAATCAGAGCAATTGCCAACTGAATACTGTTCTGATTTAGTCTTGGGCTGGCAAGCTGTGATTGGCATCTGTCTGTGACAGCTGCCAATGACAGCTGTCATCTACATTAGTGCATAATTCTCTGATTGGTCCGTAAATTCTCGCGGACGATCGTCGATTCGGGACTCCTATAGTTGTTTTCGGGCCGGCTAGCTGTACTCCTCTACTGTCTCTGACAGCTGGGTTTACAGCCCCCGTTCTCTCACCAGCTCGTTTGAATAGTACAATGCTCTCATTGGTCCATCACAGCTCTGTCACTGTGCACTAATACACGGTGACGGTTTGATGCCATAAATAATATATCCATCATGGAGCACTAAGTAACACTTCTCCATCACAAATATATTCTTCATAAAGCTTTAAGGAGTTAATAAACAAAAACACTTTGAATTGGGTAATCAAATTCACTAAAGACAGCTCAGGTCCCCCAGCCATTCTCTACATTTCAAATGATCAGGGTCAGTTGTGTAGATCTGTTGCCTCTGTTCCTTAGACCTTCCACTCCTTTTACACGTCCTTACATACCTCCCAATTAACTAAAATTGATGTAGAAATTGCCTCCCACCTCTAAGAAATGTCATTCCCTGAGCTCCTCTCTGTACAGATAGACCTTTTGGAGGCTTTCATTACTTTAACTGAAGCCTACTCTGCAATAGTTACCCTCCCAGCTAGGAAATCCCCCAATCCGGATAGGCTCCGCATGGATATATACAAAAGGTACTGTGATGAACCCAGTCCCCAATTATTGACCATGTATAATGTCCGTTTCATTGTAGACTTTTTTGCCCCTTCCCTGTATAAAGCCTCTAAGAGTGTCTCAACCTCAATCTCCTGAGAGGGTGCCAACCAGGGTCAGAGAATTGTAATCTGGGCAGCCAGATAATCTAGAAAGAAATGAGAAAGTGGCAATACACCCACCTCCTTACTACTCTATAAGGTAATAAGCTTAATTTTGAGTTATGCCAGATAAAGGTTAATGGCATGCTATCTAGGGATCTAAATTTATTTGCCTGGCATGAAACTGGCACAGTGCCCTCCGCAGATGCTGCCACGGTGCCCTCCGCAGATGCTGCCACGGTGCCCTCCGCAGATGCTGCCATGGTGCCCTCCGCAGATGCTGCCACGGTGCCCTCCCCAGATGCACACACCCCAAGTAGATAGCTCCATTGGGGCTCCCTCTAGGAGTGGAATCCCTAGCCAGAGCGTTGCCGACGCTTTGGTTGGGGATTCCTTTACTGTTGGAGCCCCTGACGTCACTGTCCATACACAGTCGGGATCCTCCTGGACCGGAATGCGATATCAGGGGCATCCCCATCGCCGGAGTCCCAGAGCAAAGCACTAGTATAGGCTCTGCGCCGGAACTCTGGGGAAGCCATTAACATCAGTGTCCATATATGGACCGTAATGTCAGGGGCTTGCCCAGAGCTGGAGTCCCAGAGCAGAGCCACTTCTAGCACTCTGCCTGGGATTCCAGCTCTGCTCCGGACATCACTGTCCATATATGGACATGGATGTCAGGGGCAACCCCAGAGCTGGAGTCCCCGGCAGAGTGCTAGTAGGCTCTTCCTGGGACTCCAGCTGTGCTCCTGACATCACTGGGACTCCTGCTCTGGGGAAGCCCCTGACATCACTGTCGATGTATGGACAGCGATGTCAGGGAATTCCACAGAGTCCCGGAGCAGAGCCTATACTAGCGCTCCGCCCGGGACTCCGCACTGGGGAAGACCCTGACACACTGTCCATACATGGACAGCGATGTCAGAGGCTTCCACAAAGTCCCAGAGCAGAGCCTATACTAGCCCTATGCATGGGACTCCGGCTCTTTGTAAGCCCCAGACATCGCTGTTCATATGTGGACAGCGATGTCAGGGAATTCCAGAGTCCCGGAGCAGAGTCTGTACTAGCGGCTCTGTGTCCTACGGGCCGCAGATGACAGCCCCAGCGTGCTTGAGACCCCTGGTTTAGGCTGAGTGCCGGAATTCAGCCCAATATCTTACAGTCAGGGATAAGCAGCAAAATTGGACTGTAAGAGCCACACATGTTCTGGTCCTACCCAGGCTTTTCGAGAACAACTACAGAGGATTCACCTTGACGCCCAGGTCTCCAGGCACATTTGGAGGGAGGTGCTACGCTATTTCGAGATCCCTTCACCCCTTTGCTCTCACTTGCTCTGCAGATTTGGGGATGCGTTAAACACTATATGCTTCCTTTAGGCCCCTGCCTAACTGGCTTTTGAGGGGAAATTCTCTACTGTCAGAACTTAAGTCTTGAGGGCTGGGAGTTTTGGAACAAGAAAGGACTTTAATGTATAGCATATTTGATTGATGGTGACCCATGGCGGTCTTTTTTTTTTTAATCTGGTCTCGTCACCAGAAAATCTTTATTAGGGAATCTCTCTTTATAGTCCGTAAGGCTATTGCCATATGCTGGATAGCTCTCTCCTCCCCCACTAGGTCTATCTGGGTGAAACTTATTCAGGACATGCTTCCATCTGAGAAGGTTATCTGTCATAATCGTAAATGGCCCTCAAAATTTGATAAAATACGGTCCTTTGGTGTTCCTTCATTGACACCCTTCCTCAGGGTGAGACGATGTGTGCCACATCGTATTCCGTATGATTCATGTCCTTAGTGTTTGGCACCTTTTTTTCTCTATTTGTATTAATCACAATTTATACTGTAATCTTGTAATGCTTCTCCGTTATCTTTTTATATGCAATAAAAATGTTTAAATAAACCAAATAATAAAAATAAAAAAAACTACAGCTCGCCCCACAAAAATCAATCCTGCACCTGCAATCCTCCATCAACGGAAAAAGAAAGTTATGGGTCTTAGAATATGGTGACACAGAACAAATTTTCTTAACAAATTGGTTTTATTTTGTAAAAATGGTAAAACATTAAAAAAAACTATATAAATTCCATATCACCGTAATCGTATTGACCAGCACAATAAAGTTAATGTCATTTTTACTGCACTATGAACACTGTCAAAATTAAACTTTAAAAAACTGTAGGAATTGCTGTTTTTTTTCAATTCCATCCGACAAAATAAGTTTTTAAAAGTTTCCCAGAATATTACGGGCACGGCCGACCGCGGACAGTCGTCTGCATTTGCGGTCCGTGCTCCCATTCTAAAGTCTGGGAGCGCAGTCCATAAAATTTAAAAATAGGACATGTTCTATTTTTACAGAAGGTTTCTACGGCCTGGATACTAGAAGGTGTCCATCGGCCATAGAAATAAATGGGTCCGTAATTACGGATGAAATCTACGGTCGTGTGCATGGGGTCTAGATGTCTTTTCTGCGTGCTTTTCAGTGTATTTTACGATGTCTCAGCCACATTCTCCCCTTCATCATCCTGGGGCTTCATGATCATGTAAAATACTTTGCTTTTATGCCCCTCCCCCTTCCGATACATGTGACGTGATCAATAAATAGTTGATGCATACTCTGTATCCTGTATATAACTAGAAGTGATGATTCTGGTCGTGTAGAGGCTTGAGATAACATTAGACCACTAATACTGTTGGAGATAACTCTCGCCGTTTAGGATGTCCCCTATATTCTCTTCACATATTAGTTACTATAGAGTTGTTGTGTTTTTTTGCATGCCACTATGTAAGTATCTTTGTGACCCTTTGCAGAACGAGATATTTGCATCCCGTCATCAAGATGAGAACAGTATTGCGTGCATTGAAGAAAAGTGCTATGTCCTGACATTTGCAGAGTACTGCAGGTAGGTGGCAGTATTGTATTACACATTTCTACAGGTGTCACTACTGGGCTCTATGATGAGTCAAATAATAGTAAAACTGACTCACCCAGAGGATCACATCTTATTACATAAAAAATCTTGATATATATAAAAATGATAGTATATTTGTGTGTCTGTGTAGCATAAATATTTTGTTTGTTTTTAATGTTTCACATATTAATAAGTCTCAGACAATATAAGGCTCTGTTCACATCTGCGTTGGGGTCCCGTTCTGACGTTCCGTCTGAGGTTTCCGTCAGAACGGGACCCCGAGCAGACACTGACGGAAACCAGAGGGTTTCGTCTCCATCACCATTGATTACAATGGTGACGGAGCCGGTGCCTCTGGTATCCGTTTGCCTCTTTTGTGCACCAGATCAGTCGTTTTGCCGGAGGCAGTAGTGTAGTCGACTACCATTTAGAGCCTGCTGGACCTCCCATTGGCCAACCAGCAAGTTGTATTACCAAGCTACTGTAAGATACGGAAGTCTTTTAAAATGTGAAAAATGATATTTATGGAGAATGGTGTGTGACAAATGACCTTGGTAGTGCAGACGATTCGTGATGTTACATGTATCCTGCTGCTTTATTTGATTGTTGTTAATTCTCTCCTTTTTTTTTTTTTTGTAGATTTTGTGCCTTGGTAAAGCGTCAGAAGGAGGGCTGTCCAAATAGGAAAGCCTTGATCATCCCTCCCTCAGAAGAGTACAGCACCCCCATACATCGCAGGGTTGCAGACAGCACCGACCCAGAACTAGTATTTTTGTGCCGGCACGTGTATGATTTCAGACATGGCCGAATCCTGAAGAACCCCCAGTAGTAGAAGCTTCTGAAGGAGACATCTACATGAAAAGTCGGTGTCGGAATTCAAGGCCTTTGGAGCCTAAGACTGCTTCAGACATCTTCCCAGCTGCATCCGCAAGAAGAGAGGAGAGTCGGGAACTTCTTGTAGTAGCTACTTGGCTCTGGATTCAGGAACAGACACTGGTTACAGTACTCCGCAGTTGAAAGCACAGCACTTCGTTAGAGATGAGCAGTAATTAAACAGAAAAGAAGAGAAAAAAATATAACGTATAAATATATATATATAAATATAATAAAGTATATATATATTATATATATATTGGGGAAGAATAAGCCAGTACATCAGGTCTGGAACCATGGTTGTAAGGTTGTGTAGGGATGTGTTAGTGCATGATTTGACCACGTTTGGTTCGAATGCCTTAATATGTCACACAGGTCCCTTTCATACCCACACAGTAGTACTTCTGGAAGTTCAGGCAGGTTTGGTTTTCCCTTTTTTTTTTTTTATTGAAGAATGACTTGTTCCACATTGAGAGTACCTCGTTCTTTTTCATTAACTTATTGTGTTAGCCCAGCAATGAAATGAAAAGATTTCCCACAGTTTCAGCTTTTCAGTAGATATTACACATAGCTGCTCTTCTAATCCATTGGATCAAGTTTAGTTTCTAATTTAATTCTTTTTTGACCATTGGCTATGAGAAAGAGATAAAGTGGAAAGAAAAGTTGGTCCAGGTGTAGTTGTTTCTTCCAGCCTAACTCCTCACTATATGGAAGTGGTAAGTAGCTGAAACGCGTGCCCAAGGTAACTGAGCATCTGTTAGTGGTTAATGAATAGTTAAGTAAATCAGTGTTGGCCTACATTATATTCTCTAGTGTCCATTCACCTGCAGACACTTGACCTCTGGGACCCCCAGCGAATGTGTTTTCCTGCATAACAGGACCTCCAGATACCCATTCTGCAGGAAATTGCAACACCGCTCCATTCAAGTGAATCTCCCTGCGGAGCCGGTGGCCGGGAGTATCGCTGTGCAGGGAAAATCAGTGGAGGACCTGGCAGTCCAACATCTGCCGATCAGGAAGTCGTGGCTGCCATCACTTACTATAGTGGAATAATCGCTCTAAGGGCAAGTATATTATAATGACAGGTCCGCTGCCCAAACGGAACAAAAAATTTATGTTAATAGCTGCTAAGACAGTGGAGCTTTCGTCTGATGAATACAGCTGACCCATAATTATGAATTTGCTATATTCTGTCTTAGCAGATTAGAAAAACATAGCTGTTACCTTTCAAAAACAGTGGCACACCTGTCAAGGGGTTGCTTTTGGTATTGCAGGTCAGCTCCATAGAAGTGAATCGAGCTGAGCTGCAATACCAGATACGACTTCTGGACAGGTGTGGTGCAGTTTTTGGAAGAAAGCAGTCATGTTTTTCTAATCCTATACAACATCTAACCAAATGGCACATCATTTATTTTGGTATAATAGCCCAGCAGACCTGCTATTATAATATGCTGTTCTTAAATAAGGCAGCATATTGTGATGACCGATCCCTCTTTATAGGGTTTTTCAGCTTAAAAACACCTTTTTTTCATATGCATGTAATTGAGGGGGTATATGGATATAATAGAGGGGTCCTCCGTTTGAGACCCTCTTCTCTTAGGCAGAGCAGATTTCACTGGGTACCATGCAATTCTTCTGCTCGCCTGCAGGGGAAATGAAGATTAGCCGGCCACATCCCCTGGTGATAACAGCTGACCGCAAGAATTCTGGCAGCAGGACCTCCACAATCAGCTCATCATCAGAGGCCTGTTAGAAGCCAGACAACCCTTTCAAAGAAACCATTCCTTACATGCAAAATATTTGCATTGTATCAAAACTTATCAGCATTTGGATGACCAATGCTCTTTAGTATGTTTTGCTTTTTTCTTTTAACGATTCAATGCTACAATTTCAAGGTAGCATTTGGTTTACTAATTTGTCCCTAAAAAAATAATGAAATGATATTCTATGAAACAGCTACCCGATTGCTCAATATATTTGCCATTTGCCTTATGTGTATACAATCTAGATACACTTTTGTCTATCAGTAGTCCAGCTGTTGAATTTTGCTAGTGAGAAAATAACTCTATAAAACATTAAAAAAGACAAAATAAAAAAATTACAAAAAAACCAAAGGACATTTGTACCAGAAAATTAAATGGCATCTGAATAACTGGTAGATCTCTGTAGCTTGCACTAATCCATTAACTAAATTATCACCAAGTTAAATTACAATTCTACATTTTCAGTTTTATTGCCCAAATTAGGGACATGAAAGCCCAGGCACTAAAAAAACAAAACAAAATAACAAATGGAAATAATACCGTAAGAGTTATGATTGGGGGTGGGGTCGGAGATTTTGTTAATGATACCAAAGAGGTGTTCTTCAGTTAGAGCATTACAAGTGACCTGCTAACTGGGGATACATGTATAGGATTTAGAGGCTTTTAGTTTACTTTTTGTTGTTTTATCAGTTCAATGTCAGTACCAATTGATCATCTACAATACTGTTAGTTAATTGTAATCGAAAGCAAGTTGAGTATTCCAACACATGGAATTGGCTTTTTGCAGATAAATTATTTCAACCCTGATCTTGAAACAGGTCACTTGTCTGGGCACACACTGGCAACTAATTATTTGCCAATTATACCATAGGTGGCCATCGACATGAGAGAGCAGCTTGGATTTACCCAATAACATGCATATTAATTTAATGGGGCAAGCAGAAGGAGAGATGAGAAGCGGCCAAGAAATAGGATTATATAGGTAAAATCCAACCTGTTTATCCGTTTTCCTTTACCGTAGACCTAGAGTGATGGTGTATCCGGCTGCATTGACATTAGTAATAGATAAATAGAGTAACCCACACTGGAAGTGTTTGTTTTTAATTGTAGTAATACAATTCCTGGGTTAGCAGCAGGTCTTGACAATCCAGTCTGGTCGTAACTTGTCTTGGTATATAGAGGAATACAAAAAAAATAAAAGGGGAAAGACCCGCGAGTCTTTCCCCCTTTTTTTGTATATCTCAATTGACATTAAATTGTTGGAGTATCTCATCTAAATCCGGGTCAAGCTAAATATATTTATGCTGAACATTGAGGAGTGGGTTGGACAACCCATCCGTGTTGAAAGATATTGATGGTTATCTTGGGGTTCTCTTAGCAGTATAAATACCTTGGCTTCTAGGGGTTGGCATACATTGAGATTTACACGGAAATTTCACTTGCATCAGATAGCGTTTTCTATACCTATTTTAATTGTGCCTACTTGTAGTCATTGAAGCCCGTAGTGATCTAAAATAAAACGATCACCAAACTCAGAAGTTTCTTGGACACTAGGTCTTTGGTCAAGTAGGTGGAACAGTGGGAGGGAACATGAGAATCGGTAAGCTCAAGGTTATGGTGGGTCATAAAGAAGGAGGTCCTCCCTCCTAGTTCTCCACCTACTTGTTCAGGAACTTATTAAGTAGAAATGATCCAGTCTGTGACAGATTCACTCAATTATAAGGTACAATCCTATAAGCAGAATGATATGGCAAAGTGACCTCAATTTGTGAACTGCAATGGTAAAACATAATTTTGCCCTATGGTATTAGATTATACTAAATACTAATTTTATTTATGATTGTGGTGATTTCAAAAGGTGTAAATTATCTAAGCAGCTGTACTGGTCTGAGCAGAAGATGCCCCTGTCTGCATTGATGAAATATGATCGGTCTTTTGATAGCTACTTTCCCATAGACATGAATGAAATGTACACATGGGTTGCACAAGCAGTATAGAAGATATTTTGCTTTTACTTATCCAATTATAGTCATCTGTGGATCCACGGAATCCATCAGGTGGCAGTAAGAACATGTCAGGAATTATCATTTTAAGGTAGATATACATTGAATATTTGAGTTGTACATGTTCATGCAATGATGAGACTAGATTGTAGTCTTTGTTTCTTGGGTCCAAAACTGTTTTAGATCTTCTTTGTACCAAAATCTTCCCTTATTGGGATGGAATAAGTACAGTGACAAACTGCTAAACAGAAAATGCAAAGTGTAGTACAAATAAGCCAATGGCATCATAGAGTTTGTTATGGGGTCCTCCTCACTTGTAGCCGGCCTTAGCAGTGAACATATTGGTTGCTTCTGGAACCACAGGTTTTGGTACCAATTCCTTCTAGCCGACCGTACACAGAGCAAGGCTTCCTTAATGCTTCCTTCTATACAGGCCGCACATCCACCTCCTGGGCTGCTTACTGATGGTTGTGCCACTGAAATTCAGCTTGAAGAGGTTGTCTCAGGATAGAAGCTAGGATATGCCACCAATATTGGTGGGGATTTCACTGATGTAACCCCATGATCTCTAGAACAAAGTGGTGCTAAGAAAGTGCTTCACCACTACAACCCCTATCCGCTCCACTCAACGATTTCTGGGTGGCCACATGGTCAGCCATTAAGTACTATTGGCTGTCCATTCGGCCTCTGATGGAAGCCAAGCAGAGCTATCAGGAGAGTTAAAGGGGTTTTCCGGGCATGGGGCAGTTTTTCATACTGATGACCTATCCACAGAATAGGTCATCCGTTTATGATCGGTGGGGGTCCGACACCCGGACCCTGCACCGATTAGCTATTCTGGCTTCCTCAGTGCACCGGATGTTATGCAGGGGTCGGTGACGGAAGCAGAAAGCTCCGATCACAATATTTCGGCTGTTCTGCCGCTCCTACTATTCAAGTGAAAAGGAGCAGAGCTGCAGTTACCGAGTGGCACGTTGATTTTCTAACTACTCTGCCACTTTGTTGTAGCAATCGTGGGAATCGCATCGGTCAGGCCCCCACCAATCAGACATCATTGACATATTCTAGCCACAAACTTCTCTCTTAGGACAACCCCTGTAACAAACCCTAGCAAAAAAAATACCTACATCTCTATAGCCGTTTGAAAGACTAGTACTTCTACCATCTCGTGTAACTTTATCCTGATTTCTTCCAAAAATGAAATTGCATATGTATTTCTGTTGTATGTATGTTACCAAGAGAATTTCACATCCCCTTGTGAATCACTGGAGAGGGAAGTCATATGTAAACCTGACTTACCACATTGATATAGTATTTTTAAGAAATAACCTGATGAACTATTATAAACTGAAATGTACCAGAGTTTGATGCTAAGCTTTAAGTGATGTAATATGTTACCTGTTTATATTCTGTTACGATGACTAGTTTGGAAAACTTAGCAACTACAAGATTTGTCAATTGAATATTTAATTTTTATTTCTTCTCTGGATAGTCTCAATGTATAGCACATAGTTTGATTTCTTAATTATAAAAGATTATTGACCCACTCCATTAAAAAGATTTGGAATAGTTTATTTTTGCAAGCCATGCATGTTGTACACCTGTCATTATTTGAAAGTCATTCGACCCAAAAAATATTTACTGAAGAAATTAAAATGACCTGTGTGTTTAGTTCTGCAAACACTTGAAGGAGTATATCAGTCTGTAGTAAATCATTCTACAAAGAGTTGATGCTTCTCATTTTAGTTCCTACATATGATAAACTAACCTCTAAATGCTAACTTTTTCATGGAGAGTAACTCAATAAAGTGGTATTACCGTCTCAGACATTTATGACATATCCACAGCTCTGGGACCCACACCTATATATCGAGAACGGGGGTCAACCGACACCAGTCCCGCCTAGCGAGCGACTATGTGAAGTGGTTGCTACGCATGCACGCAACTCTCTCCGTTATGTTCTATTGGAATTCACGGAAATAGCCAAGCAGTGCCCCCGTTCTCGAGATAGATAGATAGATATATATATATATATCTATCTATCTCTATATGTGTGTGTGTGTGTGTGTGTGTTTCCATGGTTACAAACAAACCCTGTGTGTAGAATGATTCTGCAGTCATGAGTTACTCTAGTAATACATGACCACACCGGGTTTGTTTGTAGCCTATAAACCATGGAGACACATAGGTCTGTATACATAAAGATTTATCATTATTTTAATCAATAGTATTTGCAAAGTTGCTTCATTTTTTTATTTGTCACCAGACTAAGCATTTCCTTTTTCCTGTTCAAGTATTGGGAATGAGCGCCATTCCTCTATGTGAAGCAGCTTGAGCTCATTGATGGCTGCTCTTTCTCACTGCTCCAACTATTTGATCAAAAGTGCAGAGACTGGTGAAAGATTTACGGTAGGATATATTCACATGTACCGAGAGCAATGCCACAGGAAGCTGCACCACTATGGTAGAAAACACTAGAGCCACACGATTTTGTCATGATTTTTTTTTTTCCCCTTAATGAAGCTGTACTAGGAAATTCTGAATTCCAAGAATTGCTTCTAGGGAAAACCGTGTTGCGGTCCTGCTCATTCAAATGTGTTTATTTGCCTCGTTGAAGTCAATGGAGAAAAAACTTAAAGGGGTTGTCCCTTAAACTATGATGGATTCCAGTGCATCAAGAGTTAATGAATAAAAATTTTTCAGTATACATGTATTTTCCATTTTCTCCTCTTTTTGCATATATTCACTTACTATTTTTCCTGTGGCTCCATTATTTATATGGCCTGTTGCCAATAGTTCTGTCCGGCTTACCGCTGCACTAAGCCGGTCACGCTAGCTCAGTTGAATCGCAGTTCACTGCTTTGAGCACCAGAGCTAAGATGTCCGTGCCAGAACTATGTACTCACTCCATCTGCCGGTTAGCAAGGCCAAACAGGTACCCATACATGGAGCGTGCATAAGTGACACACATTGGCTGGTTTTATACTTTCCTTTTTGGCTAAATTTATCACCGCGCTCGTCGGTATCGGGTACGCATACCAATAGGAAGTATTCGTTTTTTCTTTTTTTTTATTCAATTAGGTAGTTTTTATTGAAACATTTTCCAACTGTACATTAACAAAACAAAAAAAAGGGATCATCCCTCCTCTCCCGTTTTAGTCCGACCTAGAGATGGGGAAAAAAAAAAAAGGGAAAAGCAACAAAAAACAATAATATGCATATGTTTCGCCATGCAGGGCATATAGCGAGATGTATCCACTTAAAATGCAATAGTATAATTTACATATACAGCAAAATGTACATTATCATATATAGTCATAGAGGTTTATGTAAGTCGCATAGGAAATCAGATAACATATATGGACATAAACTCACATGAACTGTGGGGAGTAACTAAGAAGAAGATGTAAGTAGTGACATTCCTATTATCCTATCTCGTACTAGTGTGTCCGTAGCCAGGCCATTAATATCTAACCATGGAGCCCACAGTTTTTCGAAACGGCATAGGCCTCCCTTTTAAAGAAGATAACCTTCTCATTAATTAGCATCATATTCACCTTCGCTATAAATTCCTGTTCTGTTGGAGGAGAAGAACTGTATCCAGAGTTGCGCAATAAGTTTCCGGGCTACGTATAGAAGCCGGTGAGCCGCTATCTTATCGTGCGCATCTAAAGGCAAATTGTCAACAAAGCCCAATAAACAGACTTTAGGATCTCTGGCCAGTGATATTGAAAATACCTTTTCCAAAACTTCTTATACATTAGACCAAAACATATTTAGTTGCGGACAGACACACGTCATATGTATGAGAGCAGTAGGCTCCAAACAGCACCTCGGAAATCTAGCATCAGTCCGCACACCAATACGGTGTAAAACTACTGGTGTCTTGTACACGGTACAAATATAGAGCTGCGAGAGCCTGACACTCAATCAACGCTAAGGTCTGAACAGCCTCCAAGTTACTGGACCGTTGGTCCTCCGCAATATCTGGCACATCGCTATCCCATTTATGCATTTCTATGAGTGCCTGTTTATCCAGCTATTTAGTCCATAAAAGCTGATATACCAATGATATAATCCCCTTAGTTCGCCCAAAACGGGGAAGAGTTTGGACAATGGTGTCTTGTTGTATGTCTATGTCTACAATGGAAACAGCGCTTGGTAAGCGTGTCTCAACTGTACAGTACAGTCGAACCCACTATGTGGAATACTCTGAGCCATCTAATGCAGCACACTCAGAGAGGATTTGATTCCCCCAAAGCGGTGTATACTCTGTATATCCAGCTATCCCCCTCAGTTGTTTAAGTTTCCCCCAGGTTTTATAAATAAGATCTAGCGTTGGCAGCATAGAGTGATTAACAGAGAATTCTCCACCTTCAACAGAAACTAACAAAGTATCACTCTTTAGATGCTGTAACAACATCACTGAGGCCCCCCTCACTTTAGTTTGTCCCCCATCCCTTAAAGTGTTGGCTTTGCACTGCTAAAAAGTATAGCCAGGGATTTGGAAGAGCAAAGCCCCCCCGAATACTTCAGCCACTGCAAAATCTCTAACCTCAATCTAGGATGTTTTCTTCGACCATGTGAGGTCCCTAAAGTGAGCATTACATAGTTACGTAGTTTGGTTGAAAAAGAACTACACAAAGCTAAGTATAAGCGACAGTGAGGCATAGGTCGAGGAGCAGCATGAAAAGAAGGCTATCTAACCAAGTGTACTAAAGCAACTTCATTAAGAAGAATACCAAATGTCGGTTTCGAACCTGTAGGCTGAGAGGCCATACGACATGTATCCCAATTGGAGTCGGGTACATTATTAAAGTCCCCAACAAGGAGACAAGGGACCCCTGGATGTAAAGCCACAAATTCCAGCACCTCCCTCAGCAGTGCGATAGAAAAGGGAGAAGGGATATACAAGGATGATAACCTGCTGATCTATTTTGCAGAGAAGACATACAAATCCCCCCCCCCCCCTCATCCACTTGCTTTGCAAGGCATTGAAAAGGTTTATTATGCACCATGATGCAAATTCCTCGAGAATTATTAGAGTAAACAGCATGGTATGAAAAGTTTATCCATGTTCTACGAAGTTGATCCACCCTATCTTCACTGAGCGTTTCCTGTAAGCAATAGATAGCAGATTGGCATCTTAATAGGTATCTAAACACCACATGTCGTCTGGTAGCATCGTATAGACCTCTAACATTCCAACTAATTATCGGAATGGATAAAGCCATATTGTAAAATGATAGCTATAAGTCGTAAGCATATACATCTCTACATCCCAACAAATCTCATACATATCAGAATAGTAAGGTTGAACCCCTTAACTCCAAAACATAAATGCAATAGGTTTAGCAATGGTATTTTTCTGATCCACACAGTAGGAGTCCGTCTAGATCAATACCTGATTTTAACAATTACAACAATCGTCTTCCTGTAAGTAGAATGGAGTGTAAAGAGTGGATGGAGCAGAAGCAAACACTCCCCCACCCCACCCACATCCCACCTGGGCAAACTTCCCTGAAGGGACAAGGGTGCAAAACAACATTAGTGTGTTACGCTGCAAGCACAAGTCCCATGTTAAACAAGCCACATAACTGAAGGCATTATGCAAGAAAGTCACACTAGATACATCTCAAGCGTCAGGAGGATCAGTATCCGCTTTGAGCTGCCGCTCATGTTGATCCAGCCACTGTAAAGCTTATTAGGATCCTAAAAAAATGGGTAATGCCCAAGGCCACCACTTGCAGCTTGGTAGGAAACCGCATCGGTTATACTACTTTCAAACCCGGCAATCTTCTTTTAATATCTAGGAAACGGGCCCTTCTTTTTTTTACCTCAGCCGAGTAGTACAGAAAAAGGGAGATTTTAGATCCATTGATACTATGCTCTGGCAACTCACGAGCTCTACGTAGGAGGGTGTCTCGATCTTTACAGTGGAGCACTTTAGCCAGAATCGGTCATGGCAGGCGCACAGGTGGTAATGGCCTAGTGGTAATGGCCTAGTGGGGACAGGATGAGCCCTCTAAATGGCAAACAATGGTGAAAGTTCATCTTTCCCATACTATTGCACAAACCACTCCTTAATGAATTCCATGGGGTTAGACCCCTCAGCTTTTTCAGGGACCCCAATGATACGGACATTGTTATGCCTGGACCTGTTTTCCAGGTCGTCCACAGGGCCACCGAATCTTGCACAGCTCTCCTAGAGAACTTTAGTCATATCATCTTCTAGGGTCGAGGTTCTATCTTCCGTGGTCCTCTCAGGCATTTTGTGAACATCTTGTCGCAGGACAGACCGTTCTTGTCCCATCCCCCCCACTTGAAACGTAAGCAAGCTGATTAGTAAAGGCCCTCAATACATCTTTCGAGGTAGGTTCACCACCAGTAGCAGAAGGGCTTTCACGTGTGGCATGTATACTCCCCTGTGGAAGCGATGGTGCTATATTAGTGTCACTGGTCTGCTCCTCATCGGAGGATATTCCTGCAGAGTCTGAGCCATAAGCACCATTGTTCTGGGGCCAGGCACATGGTCTGCCATCAGCCATAGCATCAGAGTCATCCCTGGCAAACTGTTTCAGCCGCACTGCAACTTCCTCCCTTTTCTGTGCAGGTGCCACTGACCTCCGCTTGCGGTCGGCGCGATCTTGAAAATCGTCAGCCCCTCCGGTCTTCATCTGGGTTTTCCCTCCTTTCCGTAGCATATCAACATGCAAAAGGTAGATCTGAGATCTTTATATATAGGGAAATTCAGCAATATGCGGAAATCTGCCAGCATTGTACACCGGATAAAAGTTCGGAGTGGAGGCAGGAGATCTAAAGCGTGTGCCCTACTCCATGCACAGTCAGGCCATGACCCCAACTCTTTTTTTTTATTACCTGATTTTTTTTTTCATATTCAAAGTTTTTTTATTGGTTTTAATACAAACACAGTTAGGGAAAATGTGTCCCCACAATAGAGAGAGCATGACAAATGAGGGCACAGCCCAAACATGAGGGTGAACATCACATCCTATAGAAAGCGCAAAATACTACAGCAGTCTAAGGAAGCATATGAGAAAGGAGCATTGCTTAATAAAGAAAATAAAAATACAACAGTTCAGCTTCTCATATGTCCTAAAATGCAATGGCAACAGTGAGTGAGCACAATCACAGGAAGCCGATGACACAAGAAGGGAGGGAGAAGATAGAATGGGAAACAAACTAGGGCAAAGAAGAGAAAAGGTGCAGCTATGCACCTTGCAGAGACACGATTGGAGCAAGCAAACCCCCCACACATCTGTGTGTAGTTCCCGCCCTGAGGTCCCATGGGAGAGGATATGCAGTGTTTCTCAAGTCACCACATTCCAGTAGGCAGAGGAAGAAAGCAACATTATCCATGGAGACCAAGTGTCCTTGTATCTGGTAGAAGCAGCCGCAGAATGAGCCAGAAGGTGCTCCATTCGCTGCAGAAAGGCAACCTACTGGAACCACTCATCCAGCAGTGGAGGGACCGCCGTTCGCCACCTACGGGATATAACTGATTTGGCAGCTTGGAGGAGGTGTATAAGTAGAGAGCGTTTGTAAATGGGTGATGGCATAGGGAACTTGAATAGAAGGGCTGCCTCGGGTGAGCTAGGGACCGAGACCCCTGTGACATATAATATAATTTGGAGAACCGCTTCCCAGAAACTCTGTGAGGGACAACTCGACCAAATATAAGACATGTTTCCCCCTGTCGCCCCACAGTGCCAGCAAGCGTCGGGTACAGATGGGTACCATTTATGCAGAGCAGTTGGCACCCGATACCACCTAGAAATAATTTTATAGATAGTTTCCTGAGCTCGTATGGCTATCGAAGCTTTCTGGGAAAGGTAAAAACATTGTCTCCATTGTGCGTCGGAGAATGTTGCATTCAATTATGTCTCCCAAGCCCTGCAGAAGGATGGGAGATGAGGGGATCGCTGGGAGAGGAGTATTTTATAGAGGATGGAAATGGTTGTGCGCAGGGCACAGGGTGGTGACACATAAGCGCTTAAAGTCAGTAAGCGGCCGGTGAAGGTGAGCCTGTCGCTTAACAACACTATAGAAATGTTTTAACTGGGGGTATTCGAATATGTGAAGTGGTGAAGGCGTATCAGCTGGGCAGATAGTGGCTAAGGGGAGTAGAGAGGAATCGGAGAGAACCTGAGTGAAGTATATGGGATTGGTGGGAGACCTACCCAGGAAGGAAAGACGCGCCTCCCCAGCAGGAAAGACAGGGTTGTCAGTAATAGAGGTCAGTGAGCCCCCCACCTCAGAGGACCGCAGTGCCAAGAGGGTATGGAAAACAACAAAGGAGGCGGGAGTCTGTCTATTCCCATGCAGGGTCCATGGCAGAGTAGATAGGGTACGAGTGCAGAGTTGTTGGGCTAGATGAACCCAAGGTTTAGAGTCATGATTATGAAAGAAGTCAAGTGCACGAGAATGAGTCGACGCCAGACAATAAAGCCGACAATCCGGCAGACCAACCCCACCCGCGTCCCTGGAGCGAGTAAGAATTGTCCTACTCAGACGTGGACGACCCATTGGCCATATGAAGAATCCAAAACATTGTTGGATACGTAGCCAATAAGAGGATGGGATGGAGATAGGGATCGTCTGCAAGAGGTACAGCAACCTGGGGAGGAGTGACATTTTAATAATGTTAATATGGCCAAACCAGGAGAATTATAGATATATGCGGGTTCGTGAGATAAACCAATAGGTCATCAGCAAATGCAGAGCACTTCTATTCTGTTCCGCCTATGAGAATACCTTTAATATCTGTGCTGTTCCGAATGGAGGCCACAAGATACTCCCTAATGAGGATATACAACAAAGGGGATAAAGGGCAGCTCTGCCTGGTGCCATTATGAATAGCAAATGGCGCAGAGAGGGAGCCGTTTATTTTTAATTGGACAAATGGGGAATGATAAAGGGCCATGACTTTACTCGCAAAGGAAGGTCCGAGTCCTATATGTTGAAGAGTTTGGTGAAGGGCGGGCCAGGATATCCTGTCAAACGCTTTTTCGGCATCTAGAGACAGAATCATGAGGGGGATGTGGTGAGTCTGGGCATGATGGATAATATCAAAGGTTTTAAGAGTATTATCGCGCACCTCCCGGCCAGGCACGAGTCCCACCTGATCTGGATGTACTAAGTTAGGAAGATGTTTATTCAATCTGTTCGCTAACAATTTGGCATACATTTTTAGGTCACCGTTGAGCAAGGAGATGGGCCGATAACTGGAGCAAAGCTGGGGATCTTTGCCCGCCTTAGGGGTGACCGTGACATGAGCCAAAGTGGAGCCAGTGGGGAACAAGACTTCAGAGGAGACAGAATTAAATGCTTGGAGCAGAAGTGGCGCCAAACAGTCAAGCAATGTTTTATAAAACTTGGCAGTGTACCCATCTGGTCCGGGACATTTTCCCCCGGGAGGTCCTTGACAACTGCAAGGCTCTCCGGCGAGGTAAAATAAGCTTCCATCTCCACAGCCATCTCACTAGACAAAAGCGTGAAAGGTGAGGGGAGAGAGGCCTGGTCCGGGGAGGGAGAGGCAGTAGAGGGCCTAAGGTTATAAAGGTCAGAATAAAATTGGTGAAAGCAGTCCGCAATCTCGGGTCGTATGGACCACGTGGCCAGAGGAAGATTTAATATTTGGTATATGGGATTGGGCCAACTGAGCCTTTAACGCTTTAGCTAACATGCGTCCGCTTTTATTACCAAATTCATAAAACTTGCTCCGACAAACTTGGAGGGCATGCTGTTGAGCCAAGTCTAACACACGTCGGGCCTCTTGTCGGGCACTCTGTAACTCCCCTAAGAGTGGAAGAGAAAGCACACGCTTATGAGCCAGCTGCAGGAAGCTAATTTTTTGGAGTGCAAGTTTCAGGGAATGGGCCCTTTCTCTTTTAAGGCACGCTCCATGTTTTATGAGGACACCTCGGAGCACACGTTTAAGGGCCTCCCACGGCATCATCGGAGAAGTGGTATCATGTGCGTGATCGGATGTGATGTGTTCAACGGTTTGCAACATGTCAGCACTGCAGACCGCATCAAGGAGTAGGGACTCGTTAAGTTTCCAGGACCAGGGACCCTTGGTGAGCAAAGGAAGGTGTAAGGTACGATACACTGGGGCATGATCAGACCATAATATGTTGCCAATGGACGTGGAAGCCGCCCAGGGAAGGGCATGGTGTTGAAGGAGGATGTAGTCCAAGCGACTGTAGGTGCCATGCGGATGAGGGTAAAAGCTATAATCTTTGTCAGAAGGGTGTTGAAGGCGCCAAGCGTCACATAGTTGAAGCTGTGAAAGAGCGAGTTTCACCCGTTTGATAGCATTATATGCAATACTAAAGCGATCAGTAGAATTATCCAGTGTCGGATCTAAAGTAAGATTGAAGTCTCCGCATAACACTACAGTCCCCCGTACAACCGGAAGGGCAGTATCTGTGACGTGCAGAAGGAAAGAGCCCTGACCAGTATTAGGGGCGTATGCATTGATGACAGTGAACTCACGCCCACCAATGTTTAGAACTAGGATGATATATCTTGCCTCAGAGTCGGTGACTATATTGATAACCTGATGAGTGAGGGATTTATGGAGAGCTATGGCAACGCAACATAATCTGGAAAGTGAATTGTTACTAAAATGCCAGTGTGTGTAAAATTTATGTCTAATAGTGGGGGAGTGACCCTCCTTAAAGTGTGTCTCCTGAAAACATGCAATATGTACCTTACGTTTATGAAGATGGTGCAGGATTTGCGCTCTCTTTTCGGGCGTATTCAACCCCTTCACATTGAAGGAGTCTATAGTGAGGTCAGCCATGAGCGTAGGCAGAACCGTAGTTTGAAACATGGAGTCCAGGATCACCACAAGGAAGAGAAGTGGGGGGACAGTCTAGGGATAGAAATCACAGCATTAACCCCTTCCCGACATTTGTCGTAAGTATACGACATGGAAAGCCAGTGCCATCCGCAAAATGTCGTATACTTACGCCAAATGTTTGAGAGTGTATCCTACAGCTGACAATGGCGGGGACCGAAATTAGCTTCGATCCCCGCCATTAACCCCTTCAATGCAACATTCAAACGTGATCGCTACATTTAAGCTGTTTGCAGCTCATCGGAACCCCAGAAATGAAATTTCCGGGGTTCCGGTGGCTGCAATTGCAACCGGAAGCCTAATACTGGCCTCCTGGTCTGCCTAGCACGGAAGCCGGTCAAGACCCGCCCGGTGGAGGAGCCTGATCGGCTTCCGTAGCCGCCGGCAAGATGGCGCAGGCTCAGGAGCTGATCCGGCGTCATCAGCGGTGGAAGTCAGCTGTATGTTACAGCTGACATCCACCTGTAACGGCAGGAAACGGAGCTAGCTCCGATCCCTGCCATTAACCCCTTCGATGCAGAAATCGAAAGCGATTGCTGCATCGTAGCAGTTACTAGCGACTGCTGCTATGGCAACAGGAGACACAATGGTCTCCTGCTCTGCCATTACGGAAGCCGATTAGGCCCCGCCGGGAGACTAAGCCTAATCGGCTTGCTGTCAGTGAATAACTGACAGATCTAATACATTGCACTACGTAGGTAGTGCAATGTATTAGAAAAAAAACATCAGACAGTTGGAACTTCAAGTCCCCTAGTGGGACTTGAAAAAAAGTGTAAAAAAAAAGTGAAAAAAATAAAAGTTTGAAACCAATAAAAGTTTCAAGTAATAAAATAAAACACAATCGCCCTTTTTCACTTATCAAGTCCTTTATTATTGAAAAAAATATATAAACCATACGTATTTGGTATCGCCGCGACCGTAACGACCTGAGGTTTTAAAATATTATATTATTTATTGCACGCGGTGAACAGCGTAAAAAAAAACATAAAAAACTATACCAGAGTTTCTGTTTTTTGGTCACTTTGCCCTACAAATATTGGAATAAAAAGTGATCGAAAAGTCACACGTATCCAAAAATGGTACCTAATAAAAACTAGAGCTTGTCTCGCAAAAAACAAGCCCTCATACAGCTCCGTTGACAAAAAAAATGAAAAGTTATGGTTTTCACAACTTGGCGACAGAAAAAATACATTCTTTTTACAAAAGTAATTTTATTGTGCAAAAAGTTGTAAAACATAAAAAAGTGCTATAAATTGGGTATCGCCGGAATCGTACTGACCCTCAAAATAAAGTGAACATGTAGTTTATAACGTATGGTGAACGTTGTATAAAAAAAACGATGGCAGAATTTGCGATTTTTTGTTTACCTGACCTCCCAAAAAATGGGATAAAAGGTGATCAAAAAGTCGCATGTACCCCAAAATGGTACCAATAATAACTACAGTTTGTCCCGCAAAAAAACAGCCCTCATACCACTACGTCTATGAAAAAATAAAATTCGTTAAGGCTCCAATAAGTCAGGAAATAAAAAATATGCAGTTGTGCAGCCCGAGGGGAACATTTCTTCTGTTTCAAGAGGCGATTTATCAAGGACCTAAAATTAGGGAACCAGGAAGGGGAGGGCCCAAACATATCTGCTGGAAGCGAGGGTGCCCGTATTATACCAGGACAACACTTCCCAGCAAAATTACCCAAACAGCAAAGGTGCGGAGTGTGGACCAAAAGGTGGATAAGAAAGGACGCAATATATCAGTGCGACACCAGACTGTAAAGAAAGGATTGCTTCACAGCGTAACACACATCTATGGATCATTTTATTGTTTTTTTTACCCCATTATTATACCACCTAACTATGCCCCTTATATACTCCGCCCGGCTTACATGTACCCCCACATTATAAATGGAAACACCAGCAATAATAAAAAAATCTACTACCAAGCAAAATCCGCTCTCCAAAAGGCAAATGGCGCTCCCTCCGCTCTGAACCCTACAATGTGCCCAACCAGCAGTTTCCTTCCACATATATGGCATCGTCATACCCGGGAGAACCCTTTTAACAATTTTTGGAGTGTGTGTCTCCAGTGGCATAAGCTGGGCATGACATATTTGTCACTGAAATGGCATATTTAGGGAAATATATAAATTTTTAATTTGCACCATCCGCAGTGCAATCATTTATGGAAAAGACCTGTGGGGTGAAAATGCTCACTACACCCCTTAATAAATGCCTTGAGGGGTGTAGTTTCCAAATGGGGTCACTTCTCAGGGGTTTCTTTTTATTATTTCACATCTGAGCCTCTGCAGTTGTGAACCAATACTTTGTAAATCGCCAAGTTAGGCCTCAATTTCGCATGGTACGCTTTATTTCCTGAGCCTGGTCGAATGTCCAGGCAAAAGATTAGGGCCACATGTAGGGTGTTTCTAAAACCGGGAAACACCGCATAATAATTAAAGAGCTGTCTTGTTATGGTGGCACAAGCTGGGCGCAACATATTGGCATATCTATGGAAAAAATCCCATTTTCACTCTGCAACATCGAGTGCACACTAATTTCTACAAAACATCTGCAGGGTTAAAATGCTTACTACACCCCTAGGTAAAAGCATTGAGGGGTGTAGTTTCCAAAATTGGGTCACTTCTGGGGGGTTTCCACTGTTTTGGGCCCACAGGCGCCCAAAAACCAATCCAGCAACATCTGCACTCCAAATGGCGCTCCTTCCCTTCTGAGCCCTGTCGTGTGCCCAAACAGCAGTTTATGACCACATATGGGGTATTGCCGTACTCGGGAGAAATTGGTTTACTAATGTTGGGTTCTTTTTTTCCTTTATTTGTTGAGAAAATGAAAAATTTTGCGCTAAACCTACGTCTCATTGAAGAAAAAGGATTGTTTTTATTTTCACTGCCCAATTCTAATAAATTCTATGAAACATCTGTGGGGTAAAAATGCTTACTACACCCCTAGATGAATTCCTCAAGAGGTGTAGTTTCCTAAATGGAGTCACTTTTTGGGCGTTTTCATTGTTCTGTCCCCTCAGGGGCTCTGCAAATGCGACCTGGCCTCCGCAAACCATTCCTGCTAAATGTGATCTCCAAAAGCCAAATAGCGCTCTTACCCTTCTAAGCCCTGCCGTGTGTCCAAACAGCCGGTTATTACCACATGTGGGGTATTGTTTTACTCGGGAGAAATTTCTTTACAGATTTTGCGGTGCTTTTTCTCTTTTAGTCCTTGTGGAAATGAGAAAAAAAATCGCTAAACCTACATTTTCTTTGAAAAAATGTAGATTTTCATTTTCACGGCCTACTTCCAATAATTTCTCTAAAAAACCTGTGCGGTCAAAATGCTCACTATACCCCTAGATAATTTCCTTGAGGTGTGTAGTTTCCCAAATGGGGTCACTTTTTCACTGTTTTGGCACCGCAAGAGCCCTTCAAACCTGACATGGTGCCTAAAATATATTCTAATAAAAATAAGGCCCCAAAATCCACTAGGTGCTCCTTTGCTTCTGAGGCAGGTGCTTCATGCCAGTAGCACGCTACGGCCACAGGTGGGATATTTCCAAAAACTGCTGAACCTGGGCAATAAATATTGAGTTGCATTTCTCTGGTAAAACCTTCTGTGTTATAAAAAAAATTGTATTAAAAATCTCAGAATCGCTTGGATAGGTGAAAGCATTCCGGAGTTATTACCACATAAAGTGAAACATGTCAGATTTGAAAAATGAGGCTCTGTCAGGAAGGTCAAAAGTGGCCAAAGAGGGAAGGGGTTAAAGGAAAACAAAAACATCAACAAAAAAGGCAGCAAAATAGAGACTGCCGCATAAGCTAAGCATAAAAATGCGAAGGACCAAGAAGCACCCGCTGCGCCCCGTAGTGGTCCGATACCTACAGGGGTAAGGTGGCAGCTATGCATGAGAGCAGTCCGCGCTCCCCAGCGTATAACAGAAATAAAAGTATTAAACACTTAATTTTAAGAAGGCCAATTCCCCAGGATGAGGGCTGCAATTCAGGATATAGACTGGGAAGAACTAATGTCAAATAATGGTACAAATGATAAATGGGAGATTTTCAAATCTACTTTGGGTAATTATAGTGCAAAATTTATTCCTACAGGTAACAAGTATAAACGACTAAAATTAAACCCCACATGGCTTACACCTTCTGTAAAAAGGGCAATACATGACAAAAAAAGGGCATTTGAAGAATACAAATCTGAGGGTACAGCCGTAGCCTTTGTTAATTATAAAGAGCTTAATAAAATCTGTAAAAAGGTAATAAAATCAGCAAAAATACAAAATGAAAGGCAGGTGGCCAAGGATAGTAGAACAAATCCGAAAAAATTCTTCAAGTATATAAATGCAAAAAAGCCAAGGTCTGAACATGTAGGACCCCTAGATAGTGGTAATGGGGAGTTGGTCACAGGGGCTCAAGAGAAGGCAGAGTTACTATATGGGTTCTTAAGCTCTGTATATACAACAGAAGAAAGAGCAGCTGATGTAGCTGGTGCCAGTGCTGTTAATATATCAGTTGATATACTTAATTGGATGAATGTAGATATGGTGCATGCTAAATTAAATAAAATAAATGTACACAAGGCCCCGGGACCAGATGGGTTACACCCTAGAGTTCTTAAGGAGCTTAGTTCACTCATTTCTGTCCCCCTCTTCATTATATTCAGAGATTCTCTAGTGACTGGTATAGTACCAAGGGACTGGCACAGGGCAAATGTGGTGTCTATTTTCAAAAGGGCTCTAGGTCTTCCCCGGGTAATTATAGACCAGTTAGCTTAACATCCATTGTGGGGAAAATGTTTGAGTGGCTATTGAGGGACTATATACAGAATTATGTGACAAGAAATAGTATTATAAGCGGCAGCCAGCACGGTTTTACTAAGGACAAAAGCTGTCAAATCAACCTGATCTGTTTTTATGAAGAGGTGAGCAGAAGCATAGACAGAGGGGCCGCTGTGGATATAGTGTTTTTGGACTTTGCAAAGGCATTTGACACTGTCCCTCATAGACGTCTAATGGGTAAATTATGGACTATAGGTTTTCAAATCTACTTTGGGTAATTATAGTTTCAAATTTATTTCTATAGGTAACAAGTATAAACGACTAAAATTAAACCCCACATGGCTTACACCTTCTGTAAAAAGGGCAATACATGACAAAAAAAGGGCATTTGAAAAATACAAATCTGAGGGTAAAGCTGTAGCCTTTTTAAATTATAAAGAGCTTAATAAAATCTGTAAAAAGGTAATAAAATCAGCAAAAATACAAAATGAAAGGCAGGTGGCCAAGGATAGTAAAACAAATCCCCAAAAATTCTTCAAGTATATAAATGCAAAAAAGCCAAGGTCTGAACATGTAGGACCCCTAGATAGTGGTAATGGGGAGTTGGTCACAGAGGATCAAGAGAAGGCACAGTTACTAAATGGGTTCTTCAGCTCTGTATATACAACAGGAGAAAGAGCAGCTGATGTAGCTGGTGTCAGTGCTGTTAATATATCAGTTGATATACTCAATTGGATGAATATAGATATGGTACAATCTAAATTAAAAAAAATAAACATACACAAGGCCCCGGGACCAGCTGGGTTACACCCTAGAGTTCTTTAGGAGCTTAGTTCAGTTATTTCTGTCCCCCTCCTCATAATATTTAGAGGTTCTCTAGTGATTGGTATAGTGCCAAGGGACTGGCGCAGGGCAAATGTGGTGCCTATTTTCAAAAAGGGCTCTAGGTCTTCCCCGGGTAATTATAGACCAGTAAGCTTAACATCCATTGTGGGGAAAATGTTTGAGGGGCTATTGAGGGACTATATACAGAATTATGTGACAATAAATAGTATTACAAGTGACAGCCAGCACGGTTTTACTAAGGACAGAAGCTGTCAAACCAACCTGATCTGTTTTTATGAAGAGATGAGCAGAAGCCTAGACGGAGGGGCCGCTGTGGATATAGTGTTTTTGGACTTTGCAAAGGCATTTGACACTGTCCCTCATAGACGTCTAATGGGTAAATTAAGGACTATAGGTTTAGAAAGTATAGTTTGTAATTGGATTGAGAATTGGCTCAAGGACCGTATCCAGAGAGTTGTGGTCAATGATTTCTACTATGAATGGTCCCCGGTGATAAGTGGTGTACCACAGGGTTCAGTGCTGGGACCACTATTATTCAACTTATTTATTAATGATATAGAGGATGGGATTAATAGCACTATTTCTATTTTTGCAGATGACACCAAGCTATGTAATATAGTTCAGACTATGGAAGATGTTCGTGAATTGCAAGCGTATTTAAACAAACTGAGTGTTTGGGCAAATGAAGTTTAATGTAGATAAATATAAAGTTATGCATCTGGGTACCAACAACCTGCATGCATCATATGTCCTAGGGGGAGCTACACTGGGGGAGTCACTTGTTCAGAAGGATCTGGGTGTACTTGTAAATCATAAATGAAATAACAGCATGCAATGTCAATCAGCTGCTTCAAGAGCCAGCAAGATATTGTTGTGTATTAAAAGAGACATGGACTCGCGGGACAGGGATGTAATATTACCACTTTACAAAGCATTAGTGAGGTCTCATCTAGAATATGCAGTTCAGTTCTGGGCTCCAGTTCAAAGAAAGGATGCCCTGGAGTTAGAAAAAATACAAAGAAGAGCAACGAAGCTAATACGGGGCATGGAGAATCTAAGTTATGAGGAAAGATTAAAAGAACTAAACCTATTTAGCCTTGAATAAAGATGACTAAGGGGGGACATGATTAACTTATATAAATATATGAATGGCACATACAAAAAATATGGTGAAATCCTGTTCCATGTAAAACCGCCTCAAAAAACAAGGGGGCACTCCCTCCGTCTGGAGAAAAAAAGGTTCAACCTGCAGAGGCGACAAGCCTTCTTTACTGTGAGAACTGTGAATCTAGTGAATAGCCTACCGCAGGAGCTGGTCACAGCAGGGACAGTAGATGGCTTTAAAAAAGGCTTAGATCATTTCCTAGAACAAAAAAATATTAGCTCCTATGTATAGAAATTGTTTACTTCCCCTTTCCCATCCCTTGGTTGAACTTGATGGACATGTGTCTTTTTTCAACCGTACAGACGATGTAACCGCTATTATGACAGACAAATTAAGAAATAGAGGGGAAGGCATGGTAAAACAGGAGAAAAAACAATATCTAAGGCAGAAAGCAAATTAGACATCCCACATTTAAGCAAGAGCAAAAGAGGACTTCCAGGAACTAAGGAAAATCAATGGCAGGTAACAAAATAAGTCGTGGAACATACAAGCAGGGCATCAAACACCATAGACCCTCCGGCTGAACGAGCAGGATTGCTAGGTGGCGTAGGCTACCTGTCCAGTCCGCGTCCAGACCGCCGCCTGGGACCTTGTGGGGGGCGACCCCCAGCAGGCGGCGGGTGCGAATAAAAAGGGGCGACACACATGAGCACCTCTGCCAGCAGAAGACAACAGTGAGGGCCATTCTTGTATAGCAATAGGAGGAAGGCATAGATCCCGAAGGAAGTCAGGCAAATCACTGGGAGCTCTCAGAGTCTAAGTCTGACCATCTTGTCTGACGTTGAGGGCAAAGGGAAAGCCCCATCTATAGAGGATGCCGCAATTCCGGAGGACCTCCAGAAGTGGTTTGAGGGCTGACCGTTGCGCCAAGGTGTGTCTAGAGAGGTCCAGTAAAATGCGTATCTGTGTACCTTGATGAAAAATGGTAGGGTGTTGTCTGTTTTTTTGCAGAATAGAGTCCTTTATGGCATAAAACTGAATACGACAGATGACATCTCTGGGACGCTGATTATCGAAGATTCAGCGGGCGCAGGGCTCTATGAGCACGATCAAGTTCAATATGGGTATTTCGTGGACGACCCAGTAGATTGTTGAAGATGGTAGATAGTGTAGAGAAAAGATCTGATGCAGAAATAGATTCAGGTAGGCCACGAATACGTAGATTGTTTCTCCGATTACGATTCTCAACATCGTCAAGGTGCTGTTGCAGGGTAAACAGTTGAGCAGAATGTTGTCGCAAAGTAGATTGCATAGCTGCAAGCATTGCAGTGTCCATGGCACGGTCATGGGCGAGAGTGTCCACCCTTGTAGAAAGTGAGGAAAGTTCAGCACGAAACTGGGTAAACTCCGTTTTACATTCGTCCACAATTTGCTTGGCAAAGGAAGACATATCAGCCCTAGTGGGTAATGTTTGAACCATCTGACAGATATCTGAGAGAGTGGCCGGTCTATTTTCACAGAAAGGTACGGAAGAGGAGTCCTGATGACTTAATCTGAAAACAGACGGAATATCGTGAGCAGAGCCAGGACATGGATACTGGGAGAAAGAGTATGGGTTCCCTGGCTGGGGATAGGTGATGACAGAGGCCAGTGGTTGCGGGGGAGACCGGTGAAGCAGCACAGGTGGAGGAGTCGACTGGACAGGTGGAGGCTACCCCAGGAAGAGCCTGAGGACCACGGGGGGGGGCACCCCTCAGAGGCACAGAGCCTAGGTGAGATGGCAGGAGCACGGGGGCCCTGGTCCCCGAGGGCATAACGTTGGGCACGAGAACAGGAGGTCCAGGACCCCAGTACTCACAGTTCTCTGAGACTCGTCGGTCGAGGAGTGGAGGTGATGCCTCCTGACATGGGGCAGCAGGAGGGGCAAGGCAGGAAAGACCAGCTGGGACACCGCAGCAGGCCCAGGATGCGCATGGAGGGATCTGAGCAGCCATCTTGGCTGGCGGCGCACGGGGCCTATCCTCCACGCCCCTGGAACGGAGCGAACAGCCAGGCATCCTCTGTGAAGACACCTGAGGAGGGAGGTAGGTAGGCCTCAGTAGGTTGCTGTTCGGTGCACCCGGAGCCCTGTGGCAGCTCAAGCGGCGATTCCGGGCGGCCATCTCGATCTTGGGCCTCCAACCGGAGCGGGGCCCACAGATGCATTGGGGTGTCACCCAAAATACGTCCCGATGTCACCCTGTGGGGATGAGGGACGGGTATAGCAGGGTGCCTTTGCTCTCTTGGAGTCCTTCCCCATTAAAAGAGCTGAATGGCAGCGGATTACAGGGAAGCTGTTGGAGGAGCTCAGAGAGACACGTCCTCACTCTCCCATAGCTGGCCACGCCCCCTCTATTTACCTGATTTTTTTATTCAAAACCCTTATTTTGTTATAGTTAGGGTTCTTATTACACGGATCAACATGGGCCATGTAAACCAGCGCCGATCAACAAGACAGATCGTTGATTGGTGCTCTTTTCACACAGAACAATGATTGCTTATGTATAGGAACGAGTGATCGTTACTCCGATCGCTCGTCTGCATACATTTTTATCATGTCAGCATGTGATTACACAAGGAGATGTGCTGCCGACAACGATGATTTTTAATTCTGCATAAATTAGCAGATCAGCCGATGAATGAGCATTTCCCTATCATTGGCCCGTGTGATAGGGCGTTAATTGTTCTGGTGATCATCTTATAATTTTCTAAATATTTATTTTGTTAGTCAATTAGCGGTCATTGATTGAGTGTAGACTTACATACAGAATATGTAATTAGGTCCTGTAGGTATAAAATGTCAGTATTTTATACAATTTTGGCATAAATTAACATTAAATATTTCTTTAGCGAGTGACATTCCAGGTATATAATATTTCCCACTTTTTTCTCCTGCACATTGGGAAAGATTGACAAAGCTGCCCAATTAAAAAACTGTTGTTGCCCCTAGAAACTAAGAACATCATTGCTTTCCTTTTTTATAGTACTCTGTCAAAAAAGTGCTGTGATTGGTTGCTATGGGCAACACACACTGATCGGTTGCAGTCATGGGTTGCTATGTGATTGTTAGCTCTGGTTGCAGATTGATGAAATAGTCTGAAATTCTAAGGGTATGTGCACACAAGGTATTTTCAGATGTAATTCAGGCGTTTTACGGCTCCATTACGCCTGCAAACATCTGCCCATTGCTTGCAATGGGTTTTACGATGTTTTGTTCAACGAGGTGTAATTTTACGCGTCGCTGTCAAAAGACGGCTCGTAAAAAAAAAATACGCACGCGTCAAAGAAGTGCAGGACACTTCTTGGGACGTTTTTGGAGACGTTTTTCATTGACTCCATTGAAAAACAGCTCCAATTACATCCGTAATGGACGCCGCAAAAAATGCGAGTACTTGCAAAAACGTCTGAAATTCAGGAGCTGTTTTCGCCTGAAAACAGTTCCGGAATTTCAGACGTATTTTGCGTTTGCGTGTGAACATACCCTAACTTGTTGTTGTTGCCCTTTAGCAACCACGGACTGCACTGCTTTCCCTTTTCATAGTACTCTGTCAAATGGAAATCTGCGCTTCCGACTTACCGCAGCTGCAGTTTATAGTATTCACAGCATCATGTAAGTGCAGCCGTCGTAATTCTAAAGCCACCAGCATCCAAACACTGTATGAGGCTGGTAGTCCTAATCATACGAGGCGCAGTGGTGCCGAAAAATGTGTCCGATACAAAGACCATTGCAATTTTGACTATACTAATTCAAACTTATTTTATTTCACACAATCTAATAGAATAACATTTTTATTTCTTTACAGTATTTCCAATCAAACATACATCATGTCGTCATGTATTATAAAGGGCTGCTTCCACACACGGGACGCCAAATAAATCTATGTGACATTACATTGTTTTCATAAAAACAAAAAGGGAATACGCTCTTGGCTGCAACAATCACCTGAGCGTTTTCAAAATATAGAAGAACAAATTTATCTAGTTTTCCCAGGCAACCAGAATAGCATGTATCGACTTTGCTTGAAATACTTTGGTTTTGATGAGTACCATTATGCTGTCTGCAAAAGAAGAGTGAAGGCCAATACGGTTCCTACAATTTTTCCGCCTGTACCATCCATATCTGTGGCTACTTCTGGCAAACCTCCGAAAAAAAGATGTGTAGAGCTTCCCCCATTTCTGGTACCTGCTGAACTTCAGTTGGAGGGTGACAACAAATCACTGAAAAAGGCCATAGTTATTGATACAAGGCAGGTTCAAACACCAGTTCCTAGCAGGATGCAGACAAGCTACAATACTACATCGAGAGAGATTGCACAGGTGCAAAATACGGATGAACATTGTTTGGAGCAGCTTATATCCAGAATACCTTGTAATTACTGTAAAAGTTGTTCTGCTGTCATTACACATTCCAGATTCAGACGCAGAGGCTCAATGCTAATTATTAACGCACGTTGCACCGGAGGACTTGGTACTATATTATTATACAGTCAGCCAACAATAAAGCGTATCCCAGCTGGTAACACCATATGCACTGGTGTTTGGTTAAGTGGATCAAGTTTCCTCAAAGTCAAACAATTTTTACAAATAATGAACATTTGGAGTATCTCCAAATCAACCCACTACTGCTACCAAATAATAATTCCTGTTTCCCACTGTACAGCATTGGTTGAAGACAAAAATACAGTAATACAAACCTTGAGAAACACAGCAAGCTGCTTGGCCAGAGACAGCCAAGAAGATAGTCCTGGCTGCTGCATAGAATATTGTGTGTCTACCATGTTTGAGGCAACCAGTTCAAAGATTATTGGTTTCAGCGTGTAACAGGTGATCCCCATTATCTTCTATAGCACTGGAGAATATAGCTTGCAAGACGGCCTTAGATGAACTATTGGCAGCAATCTAAACATAAGGATTATTGCCACAGACCGCCATGTTGGTATACGAAAAAATACTACGTGAGGAATACCCACGGATAATACACCAGTATGACGTTTGGCACTTTACCAAGTCTGTGGGACAAAATCTACTTCCTGTTTCCCCAAGCTAACCCGCTGTAAGAAACCGGCCTCATAGATCGCTCCCATAAAAAAAACACTTATGGTAGTCAGCCAGAAACTGCAACAACCACGAGAGGACCTTGTAAACAACTGGTGTTCAGCCACACACCATGTAACTGACCAGCATCAGTGGGAGTGTGAAGGAGTACGGTATATTAAAATGTTTTCACCCAACCCTTCCTCCAACCACCAAATGGCTGAATAGGGTTCTAAGTCGTATCAGCAGCTGAAATGTATTATTGATAATCCCAACCTAGTACGTGATCTCTGGCAGTTACCGTACTTTTGGCACACAGGAGCTTGAGGTGTTCCACAACACCATTTTCAAGAACAGGCCAAAACATCTGCATTTCTTTTTTGATGCTATGATTGCAAGAACAGAACTCGCAATATTGGACCACAATAAGAACCTGGGTCGGGTGCCATCTGTATTGTAAATTGGGGAAAACCTTCATCCGGATCTTGAGAACATACAATTCAGAATGAAATATGCTAAGGTAAGAAAGGGTGTGGGTTATTAAGACCCTCTATGAACCAAAAGGCCAGGAATTTCTGGTTCACATTCTCGAAGATGTGTTCATCATGATTGCAGAAGAAAAAACATTTCAATGGGAATCTGCACGACCCAAACGCCCTGTTAATATTGCGCTAGTACCCAAACCTTCATCTACTGAACTAATTGATAAATTCAAAAGCCGTTTTTTATAACCTGTAGGACAAAGTCAGGGGAGTGTTGTATTTTTTTATGTTCATTTCTAGAATGTGTTTACAGATTGTGACCAGTAATTACCATCTAGGTCCCACATAGATTCCTCTGTTAATTGCGTCTTACTTTTATAGTAGAAGGTATTTGTAAGTAACGTTTTCCCATGAAACCTGATTTACTGTACTAAAATTGAAAAGTACTTGTGTCACTGTTTAATAATAATATGCAAGTAAATCATATTTTTTTTTTACCAGATTAATTTTCGTATTGATCTATTATTATTTTGTCATTGGTAACCCAGTAAATACTATCCAACAAATATATTTCATTATTTACAACCAATCCAGCATAAAGTTAATACGTGTTGGAATGAAGGTTTTTGGGGCACCAATTAATTTTCAGATATATGGTGGGTAGGTTGTAAGCGTTATTAGCAGTATGTAAGAATTTGTATGCTCCCTGTCACTTTTATTAAATTATAACATCAGAGTATTGGGAACAAAGAATAATAAGAAGGACTACTATTTGATTGCTATAAAAAAAATTTTTTAAAACATAGCTATATAAGCCACAACATAGCCTTTTCCCTTGTCACAATGGAGGATACATGTTGGAGGCACCCAATAAACATATAAGGTTTATTTAAATAATTTTTCATCAAATGGGCGTTAGCAGTGGCGGATCATCATTAGGACGGTAACGCACATGACCGCACAGGCCCCCTCATGCCCGGATGGGGCCCCGGTGCTAGCAACACCCACATCAGGGGCGTAGCTAGGTGGGGCATGTGCCCCGGGCGCAACTAGGTTGTATGGAAGGGGGCGCCGCAGAGCAGCTGATCGCTGCTGATAGGCTCCCTGTATGTCGGACACCTGCAGCAGTGATCAGCGTTAGGAAGAGCCAGGAGTTCACACGGCAGCATTCTGACTGGGGTCTGTGACGGCCCGGGAGTGTACCAGTCCAGTCACCGGACCTGTCACCTGATGACTCAGGTCAGGTGACTGGACTGGTCCACTCCCGGGCTGTCACCGACCCTAGTCAGAAGGAACTCCGTCACTGCCTGCGCCACATGACCCTCTCAGCTCCTCCGGTGAGTCACGTCAGGCAGAGTGGGAGTGGTAACGGTAGGCTACCGCTCTCCGCGCTGTTTACAGTGTGGCGCTAAGTACAAGGGGGCAGCGGGCTGTGTGTGGCACGATCTACAAGGGGGGCTATGTGTGGCACTATTTACAAGGGGGGGCAGTGGGGCACTATTTACAAGGGGGGCAGTGTGGCGCTATTTACAAGGGGGCAGTGTGGCGCTATTTACAAGGGGGCAGTGTAATGCTATTTACAAGGGGGGAGCACTGTGTGGCACTATATGCAAGGACGGGAGGTGCTGTGCGGCACAATATACAAGGGGGGAAGCGCTGTGCGGCACAATATACAAGGGGGAGGCACTGTGTGGCACTATATACAAAGGGGAGGCACTGCGTGGCGCTATCTACAGGGGGTCTGTGTGGCGCTTTCTATGGGGGGCTGTGTGTGGCGCTGTCTACAGGGGGGTGTGTGTGATGCTATTTACAGGGGGTATAGCGCTATATACAGGGGAGTGTCTGGCGCTATCTACAGGGGACTTTGTGGTGCTATCTACAAGGTGCACTGTGTATGTGGTGCTTTACTTTACAGTGTTTGACACAATTTTCTCAGGGGAACAGTGTTTGCTACTATTTTTTTCAGGGGCACAGTGTATGGTGCTATTATATTTAGGGGCACAGTGTGTGGCACCATGATAATTTTATCTCCGTTTATAGGTGTGGAAAAGTGAGAAGCCGAAGACATCAGAAGAGTGTCAAATTCTGCAGAAATGGGTCATGGCCGGGAGAAGTCGTCATGAAGTCTGGACCCGATGGAGAAGAAAAGAGGAAAAAAACTACTAGAATCTTCTAGAAAACGTCATTTGTGAGTCACTGGATTTATAGAGAATCTGTCACCTTTCCTGTTTATTATAGGAAATCCTTGTATTTCACAAAGTCTTTGTGCAGTCCAGGACTGATAGACAAATGTGTGTTACCTTTTCCCTTGTCAGGAGGATGTATCCCTACACATTGTGATACTGACAGCGATAGTTGGAGACTGTTAGTATGTAGGGACACAACCCTGTGACAATGGGAATCGTAACACCCAATTGTTATGCTTGTACAAAAAAGGTAGTGTTAACAATAGTTACAGCGCGGAGGTGGAGAAGGGGGGCCTAAGTTTGGGTAACAGCCCAGGGCCTATGGTCCACTTAATCCGCCACTGGACATTAGTGTAAATGCTAGAGCAATATAACCTTTGTTTTGACTGCAAAAAAAACATGTGGACAAAGATTCCCTACATGTGCAATAGTTAATGTAGTTTACAAATCGAATGTATTACCACACTCCCCACATGTTCCACTGTTAGGGCTTATTGAGACGAACAGGATATACGTCCGTGCAACGCGCGTGATTTTCACGCGCGTTGCACAGACCTATATTAGTCTATGGGGCTGTGCAGACATGCCCGTGATTTTTACGCAGCGTTGGTCCGCTGCGTAAAAGTCACATGTCCGTTCTTTGAGCGTTTTTCGCGCATCACGCACCCATTGAAGTCAATGGGTGCGTGAAAACCATGCATGTCACACGGAAGCATTTATGTGCGAACAGCGTGATTCGCACAATAGCTGTCAAAAGGATGAATGAAAACAGAAAAGCACCACGTGCTTTTCTGTTTACAAACATCCAAATGGAGTGTCAATGATGGCGGCTGCGCGAAAACCACGCAGTCGCGCATCATACGGGGCTGACACACAGAGCTGTCAAGTGCCTTTTGCGCAGGCAAAACGCCACGTTTTTTGCGTGCGCAAAAGGCACACGCTCGTGTGAATCCAGCCTTACGTTGTAGCCTGTCTAAATTAGTTTAGTGCACAGAAACTGATGACTTTTGGCAGTATTAAGGCCGGATTCACACGAGCGTGTGCCTTTTGCGCATGCAAAAAACGCGGCATTTTGCCTGCGCAAAAGGCACTTGACAGCTCCGTGGCAGCATCATATGATGCGCGGCTGCGTGGTTTTCGCGTAGCCGCCATCATTATGACACTCCATTTGGATGTTTGCAAACAGAAAAGCACGTGGTGCTTTTCTGTTTTCATTCATCCTTTTGACAGCTGTTGCGCGAATCACGCTGTTCGCACGGAAGTGCTTCCGTGTGACATGCGTGGTTTTCACGCACTCATTGACTTTAATGGGTGCGCGATGCGCGAAAAACGCTCAAAGAACGGACCAACGCTGCGTAAAAATCACGGGCATGTCTGCACGGCCCCATAGACTAATATAGGTCCGTGCAACGCGCGTGAAAATCACGCGTGTTGCACGGACGTATATTCCGTTTGTCTGAATAAGCCCTTAATCCAATTTATTCGAAAGGGATCAAGCACTTGACTTTCAAAAATAGATTCTCTATTGAAAATTCATTTAAAACGTAATGGATACGTCACAAGCGTGGGTTTTCTGGTCTGGCCATTGCCAGTACATGCGTTATATTGATCAAGAACCCATGTGTTTGAAATGCGTACACATGAAGAGTAACACGTTTAATCGATTTCCAATTACAAAGTTATTTTAAAATGTGAAGTGCAAAATCCTGTTTGAAAAATTGGGGTTACCACATACAAGTCACTCTGTGATCAAAATAATACTCAAATTGTATTAGTATGCCATCTATATGATATTTGGACAAAGAGTATTCTACAAAAGGTATAGCCTTTCAGGTACTAAACAAATATTTTTTTGAAAGGGTCATTTGTAAATACTATCTTTATGTTCAGGAACGCTACGTATTCCAAAGCAACCTGGACTGTCTGAAACGATTGACCATCCATCACATGAATCCGACTGTTAAATGTTTTTTGAAATGTGCACAACTGCAAAGAACATGTTTGAAAAGAACGGAGTAAGCAAAAATAAAGCCTGCACTATGTAACTGCTTTGTAAAGTTTTAACATTTTCTCTGTTTTAGTCGAAAGATTGAGATCAAAATTTAAACCCTGGCCTTGGATATCATTATAATATTTGAAACCAGTATAATCTCCAGTGGATTCATGGTAGGTCTGTCAGATAAATTTGACAACACAAGATGGAGCCAGACAATATTTTCTACCAAGTACATAGTTGCCAACATTTTAAACTTTTTTCCAGGGACACTTAGGGTGTGGCGTCTTTGGTGGGTGTGTATTATGGGGGAATGGTTTATCTGATGGGGCGTGGCTTTCCAGAATTTCTGTATACGAATAAACTAACAAAAATTTCTGCAGTTTGGCTGACAACTATTTTGTAGCCAGGATCTCTCTCTGGTTTTCAGGTTGTATACAGGAAGGTGATGTCTCACTTTATCACTAGGGCTGGGCAATATGTGCTGATCACTACTGGTAGCGTAAAAAAAACAGCGTAGATAGTGCCACACTCAACGCCCCTTGTAGATGGTACTCCACACTGCCCCCAGTAGATAGTGATAATGGTAGGGAGAAAAGAAGAGTCTTCAGGAGGCGCTGCTACACACGAGATATAATGCAAAACCGTGGAAAAAGGTAAATCACGTATTCAAAAGGAAGGTTCAAAGGTTTATTGTAGGAGTAAAGTGGCAACGCGTTTCAATGCTGGATCAGCATCTTCATCAGGCCATAAGACCTTCGATTTGTATGTTCTTATATACTAAGATGTTAACAGAAAAAAACCGCCAAAGAAACGGAGGTCAGAGGGCAATGATGATGTCATTACTGGGATCAAAGGAAGCATCATTTACAACAAAGATACATATCAGCTTGTTAGGTAAGACTAAACGTGGACACCACAACACTACTCAGTTCTTTTCAAATAAACGGTTTACTGAAAATCACAATTTCAAACAGGCCAAATAACGACAATACCGTATTCAAATCAAGTCTCTCAGTAGCTGAGGCACTCGCCCTCGTGGGAGTCCTACCAGCTCATGGGTGGCTGCGCCTGGCGCTCACTGACCCGGCCCGGCGGGTCTCAAGAAGGAAATGGGCCGTCTCCGCGGATCACTGTGGTGCTACCACTCACACTGCGGAATCCCCAAAGGTGGAAGCTATGCCCCTCGCCCTTTGGCTACGGCGTGAGTCCGGCGGATATATTACCGCGTGCGCCTCCGCGGGTCAGAGTGAGAGCTACTCACTACCACGCGGCATACCACCCTTACCTCTGCTTTCTGCTCCTCTGTTGAAGAAGACGACATCTTTTCCCTTGTGTCTCCTGACACTGCTGAGCTGTAGTGAATGTCCAGCTAGTCCTCCTCCAGGAACATTGAGCCAAGGATCCTTCTCCTACAAATGGCGGCAGCCTGGTCACTGTGCCCCCTCTCTGTCACACAAGTCCTCTTTCTTTCCTCCCCCTCAGTCACCTCCCTCTCCCTCCCTTCCACTTCCTGTCACCCAGCTCTGTCTCCTCAGTCACTCGTCCTGCAGTGACACCTTGTGGCTGCTAATAATATGACAGGCATACACAGGATAATACAGAAGAAAAATACCACTAAACATGGAAGATGCACAGGGAAGACAGTTCACTTTAGAAGGGCCGTATCACCCCCTTACACTTCCCCCGGCTTTTACGAGTGCAGTCCCTTGCACTCACAGAGGCTAGCCAGGCATTCATTTCTGTAGCGGTTACAGTTCCCCATCCTTGTAGAGCTGTGTTCTCCTTTTTGTCGACCTCTTGGAATCCCACTGCATCCGGTTGTCTTACGGTCGACAGGTCCCGCTGATCTTTAGGCTGGTCAGTTGAACAGACGAAAGGCTGTTGAAACGGTGGTTCTTTAGTAATCAATGCTGGTCCTGGCTTGTTGGCTGCTACCAACATCGGACGTTGCAAGACTGCTGGTGTGAATTCCGCAGCTGCAGGGGAAAGGAGGGATGGCTGGTCACGAGACGTTTGACTAGACACTTGACCTATGGCCGGGTCTCTCGATTCCTCTAAACTCTCTGACCTGAGCTGGTGAAAGGGCCGACGGGGTCGCCGCCGGTCAGGGGCAAATCTGCTTCCCTTAACTGGAACACCACCGGGGCCTGTGACATTGGCAGCTTCAGTGCCCTTTCTTCCTCCCACTACATCAAATTCTACCATCTCTCCTTCTCCAACGCTGCGCAGAGACTTCTGGGGGTTGCTCCTCTTTATAGCAGACCAGTGGACAAACACATCGCCTTTATGGTCACTTCGGCGAATAAAACCGTAGCCCTTTCGGACATGAAACCACTTCACCGTCCCTTTTACTTGACTAGAAATAAACTTTCCTTCCACTTGGCTAAGATTCCACACCTTGTGCTGTACTGCTGGTATTCCTGTGCAGCACCCAATAGCTCTCTGTGTGGATGATAGAGGGCCTCTACAAGGAACTTCCGCCACCCGGCCCTCAGCAGCGGGTCCTTCTAGTTTAAAGGTGGCCGTTTCATCCTAGGGGCATGACAGTCTCTTGCCAGGTGTCCTGGTCGGCCACATTCCCAACACCGGCGAATTTCGGCCGGATCAAATCTTCTCTGCCGAGGACGGTCCTCCCGGGTAGAACTTGCCGCCTTCAGCTGGTTGATCTCTTCTCTCATCTCCCTCATGAGCTCCCTCACATCCCTGGCAAAGTCTCGGAGGAAAGCACTCTCTGGTGTGGGGTCCATTTTCGGAGGCGGTCCCCTTTCGGTCGAGTTGTGTACACTAACGTGAGCACCATCCTCTCCCTCGTGCTGCCACTCTATGGCCTCTCGAACTAGGTCCACTAAGGCGGTATGCGGCTCCGTCCGTATATAGTCTCTGAGGCTCCTTCTTAGCGCTCTATTCTTCAACCCAGACAAGTATTGGTCCCGCAGCACCCTGTCCGGGTCAGGGACAGCCGCGCACCCCTCTTGATCTTTCTTGCTAAGTCGGTTCCACAATCGTTGGAGTGCAACCGAGTACTGTTGGACGGATTCATCTTCCCGTTGACTACGGGTATAGAATTTTTTCCGTAAATCGGTAACTGAGGTAGTGTCTCCGTATAGGGTTTCGAGCCTGGTGATGATGTCTTCCAGGGTCGCTCTTTGACTGACTGGGAGGACTACTACTGCTGCACGAGCATCTCCTTCTAGCAGGCTCAACGCGAGATCCGCTTGGTGTGGGGGAGGTACTTGGTAGAGTCGGGCCGCTGCTCGTAGCCTCTCGGCCCAATCCATCAGCGTCACACTCTTTCCGTCATATTTGGGCACATTTAACATGGCTGCCCCCATAGGGAACAGAATTGGGGGTGGCCCTGGGGCACTGATGGCAGACTCCGCTGAAGTTCCTGGTTGGCTCATCCTGTTCGTGACGCCACGTGTTAGGTAAGACTAAACGTGGACACCACAACACTACTCAGTTCTTTTCAAATAAACGGTTTACTGAAAATCACAATTTCAAACAGGCCAAATAACGACAATACCGTATTCAAATCAAGTCTCTCAGTAGCTGAGGCACTCGCCCTCGTGGGAGTCCTACCAGCTCATGGGTGGCTGCGCCTGGCGCTCACTGACCCGGCCCGGCGGGTCTCAAGAAGGAAATGGGCCGTCTCCGCGGATCACTGTGGTGCTACCACTCACACTGCGGAATCCCCAAAGGTGGAAGCTATGCCCCTCGCCCTTTGGCTACGGCGTGAGTCCGGCGGATATATTACCGCGTGCGCCTCCGCGGGTCAGAGTGAGAGCTACTCACTACCACGCGGCATACCACCCTTACCTCTGCTTTCTGCTCCTCTGTTGAAGAAGACGACATCTTTTCCCTTGTGTCTCCTGACACTGCTGAGCTGTAGTGAATGTCCAGCTAGTCCTCCTCCAGGAACATTGAGCCAAGGATCCTTCTCCTACAAATGGCGGCAGCCTGGTCACTGTGCCCCCTCTCTGTCACACAAGTCCTCTTTCTTTCCTCCCCCTCAGTCACCTCCCTCTCCCTCCCTTCCACTTCCTGTCACCCAGCTCTGTCTCCTCAGTCACTCGTCCTGCAGTGACACCTTGTGGCTGCTAATAATATGACAGGCATACACAGGATAATACAGAAGAAAAATACCACTAAACATGGAAGATGCACAGGGAAGACAGTTCACTTTAGAAGGGCCGTATCACCCCCTTACAAGCTAAAACAACAGAAACAATGTAATGTATCCACAAACATTAATATTAAAATACAGCACAAATGTTAATCAAAAAAATGACTAAAAATTTGACTAAAATATATATAAGAACATACAAATCGAAGGTCTTATGGCCTGATGAAGATGCTGATCCAGCATTGAAACGCGTTGCCACTTTACTCCTACAATAAACCTTTGAACCTTCCTTTTGCATACGTGATTTACCTTTTTCCACGGTTTTGCATTATATCTCATGTGTAGCAGCGCCTCCTGAAGACTCTTCTTTTCTCCCTACCATTATGACTATTCACTGTGGTTTCTTGAAGGATTACCGACATTGAGTCTTGGCAGCAGCACACATCGCATTCAGAGCCCATATACATCTTAAACCAGGTTAGTAGTATATTGTATATGTTCTACTGCAATCTACCTGGATAATCTGCACTATGTGGCGCCGTGTTTTTTGCTTTTATTTTTCTCCCCAGTAGATAGTGTCATGCACTGCTCCCTGTAGGTAATGCCACATGACCCCCCTGTAGATATTGCCACACACTTCTCCCTGTATATATTGCCACACACTGCTTCCAGTAGATAATTCTACAGTGCCCCCTGTAGATAGTGCCACATGGACCTCCTGTAGATGGTGCCACATTGCACTCTGCTTGGGATTCCAGCTCTGAACCTGACATCACTGTCCATATATGGACACTGATGTCAGGGGAAACCCTAGAGCTGGAGTCCCATAGCAGAGCGCTACTAGCACTCTGCCTGGGACTCCTGCTCTGCTCTTGACATCACTACCCATATATGGACAGTGATGTCAGGGGCTTCCCCAGCCGGAGTCTCGGTGCAGAGTGTTAGTATAGTCTTTGCTCTGTGACTACTTCTCTGGGGAAGCCCCTAACATCACTGTCCATATATGGACAGTGATGTCAGGGGCTCCGTCTATGAGCGGAATCCGAGGCAGAGCATCGGCAATGCTCTGGCCGGGGATTCCGCTGTTGGAGGTGCCCTGCCCTGACGTCACTGCCCTTATATGGACAGTGAAGTCAGGGGCTCCGTCTATGAGCGGAATCCGAGGGCAGAGCATCGGCAATGCTTTGGCTGGGGATTCTGCTGCAGGAGGTGCCCTGCCCTGATGTCACTACCCTTATATGGACAGTGAAGTCAGGGGCTAGAGCATCGGCAATGCTTTGGCCGAGGATTCCCCTGCAGGAGGTGCCCTGCCCTGACGTCACTGCCCTTATATGGAAAGTGAAGTCAGGGGATCCGTCTATGAGCGGAATCCCCGGCCAGGGTATCGGCAACGCTTTGGCCAAAGATTCCAGCGCACCAGCAGCAGTGAATGGCAGAGCAGGAAACGGATAGTTTCCTGCTCTTCTATAGTATTCAATTGTATCTGTGTCCTGAGGACGCAGATACAATTGAATGTAGTAGTTGCCGGGACAAGTCCCGGGACAGTAATTTGCCGGGACTGTCTCTGTAAATTCAGGACAGTCCCAGCAAATTCTGGACTGTTGGCAAGTATACAAGTAAACCATGTATCCTCGCAGTAAATGCTTTATAAGCAACCCATCGTAGGGCCCTAGACAAAAAAAGGGGAAACAAAAATGACCTTGGAAATATGAGTAACTAGAAATCGTTCCGATGACCAGGGTGTTTATAAACAATGAGAATAAAGAAGGGACTACATTTTAACCCCTTCCCGCTAAATCACGTACAGTTACTTTGTGGGCGCTAGTGCATTAGCACTTTCCCACGTAACTATACGTGATGGTAATGGAGTGGGCTCAGAAGCTGAGCAGACGCCATCACCAGCGGATTTCAGCTGTACATTAGCTAGCTTCGATCCCCGCGATTAACCCCGTAAATGCCGTGGTTAAAAGCGACCGTGGCATTTAGTTGGTTTGTAGCCGATCAGTAACCCCACGACGCGTTCACAATAGGGCCGACAGCTGCTTTGGCAAACGGAGGCCCAACAATGGCCCCCTGGTCTTTTGACTACGGATGCCAAATAGGCCCCGCCTAAAAGGCTTCAAGAAGATGGCGCTAGATCAGAAGCTGAGCCTGCACCATTAGCCGCAGGTGTCAGCTGGATGTTACAGCTGACACCCTACTGTAACGGCAGGGAATGGAGCTAGCGATCATGGTATCTTAGTGGTTTGTAGCCGATTGGCATCCTCGCGTGGCGATCATGGGTGTGCCGATGGTTGCTATGGCAACCGGAGGCCGAACAATGGCCTCCTGGTCTGCCACGTATGGAAGCCCATTAGGACCTGCCCGGAGGCGAAGGCTAATAGTCTTGCTGTCAGTGTATGACTGACAGCTCTAATGCAATGCACTCTGTGGGTAATGCAGTGTATTAGAATAAAGAGCAGTGGTGCAGGCTTTCAAGTCCCCTAATGGGGCAAAAAAAAGTTTATCAAAATTTTGTACAAAAGTATAAAAATAAAGAAAAGTTCTAAGTTAAAAAAACAAAAACTTCCTCTTTTCCTATAATAAGTCCTTTATTATAGGAAAAAAATGAAAATGTTAAAAAAAAGTACACATATTTGGTATAACCGCGTTCGTTTTTTAACGCGGATACCGCGCCACAAAACTCGCCAAAAATTGGCCGAAAATGTGTCCCATTGATTTCAATAGGAGGCGGAGCTGGTTTTCTCCCGCGAGCGGTAAAACCAGCTCGCGGGAGAAAGAAGGGACATGCCCTATCTTCGCGCGGTTACGCTCTGACCTCTCATTGTCATCAATGGGAGGCAGAGAAAGCGTATTTCACGGCGTTTTATGTCCACGGTGCTCAATGGCCGCGGCTGAAAAACGCAGCGAAAATCGGCGTGCAGGCAGCGGAAAATCCGCCTCAAACTTCCAAATAGAATTTTGAGGCAGATTTTCCGCCTGCAAAAAACTCAGTGTGAACCCAGCCTAAAGTTATTTTTCCCACACAGTAAACACTGCAAAAACATAAATAAAAAACAATGCCAGAATCGTTATTTTTTTGCTCACTACCCCTCCCAAAATAAAGAATAAAAGATGATCACAAAGTCGCCTGTACCCCAAAATAGTACCAATAAAATGTACAACCCGTCCCGCAAAAAACAATCCCTAAGGCCTCATGCACACGAACGTAGTGGTATGTATGGTTGTGATTTCCGTCTCGGACGGCCAAGGGTGACAAATCACAGGCCATGCACATGGCCGCATGCCTTCATTTCTATGAGCCTGGACCACAAAACATGGCTGTAATAAGACATGATCTATCTTTTGCTGTCCTGGCTCCTGGGCAATGCACGGACCGTGGAAACCACAGATTGCGGGTGAATTGCGGCCGCAAAAACACGTTCATGTACTTGGGGCCTTAGGCCTCATGCCCACTTCAGTTATTTTCTTCAGGGTGCTTTCAGTCTTTTTAACTGATAGTACCGTGACACATTCATTTCTATGGGGTCACGCACACTTCCATTGTTTTGACGGTTCCGTTCATCCGTTCCGTTAAAGTAGTGCATGTCCTACTTTTGTCCGTCGTTCAGTGACTGTGGGGCCCATTAAAGTCTATGGGTCCGTCAAAAAAACCGACGGTGCACAGAACGCATCCGTGTGCCGTCCGTTTTTCACTGATCCGTTGCTAAGCAACGGCACAGCGTGCCAAAGTTCCCTGCATTCAACACACAAGATTGATTTTAACTGACTATTTAAAACGGAAGACAAACGGAAGAACAACATCCGTTTAAAACGGAACGCAACGGACGCGGAGTGACAACGGAAACCGCACGGATGTCACAACGGACACACGGATCCATTTTAAACGGACGTGAAAACGGTGAAGGATGTGTGCATGAGGCCTTAGGTTGGGTTCCCACAGTGGAGATTTGCTGCAGATTTTGCAATAAAAAAAATAAAAATATATATATATAATGTCATTTATAGCCCATGGTGAACACTTAAAAAAAAAAAACATTGTCAGAATTGCTTGTTTTTGGCCACATTGCTTGTCAAAAAATGGAATAAAAAGTAATCAAAAAATCGCATATACCCCAAAATGGTACCAATAAAAACTTCAGATTGTCCCGCACCAAATAAGGCCTCACACAGCCCCAATGGCGAAGAAATAAAAAGTTCTGGCTCTCCGAATATGGTGACGCAAAATGTGTAGAGTGTTCAACAAGCGGATAAGATTGGGCACCATTTATCAGTGCGACACCGGCCACATATCTATGAATTATTATTTATTTACCGCATTATTACACCCTCTTATTATGCCCTGATGTACTCCGAAAAGATTACATATATCCTGATGTACTCCGCACAGCTTACATATATCCTGATGTACTCCGCACAGCTTACAGATACCCTGATGTACTCCGCACAGTTTACATATACCCTTATGTACTCTGCACAGCTTACATATACCCTGATGTACTCTGCACAGCTTACATATACCCTGATGTACTCCGCACAGCTTACATATACCCTGATGTACTCCGCGCAGCTTACATATACCCTGATGTACTCCGCGCAGCTTACATATACCCTGATGTACTCCGCACAGCTTACATATACCCTGATGTACTCCGCACAGCTTGCATATACCCTGATGTACTCTGCCCAGTTTACATATACCCTGATGTACTCCGCCCAGCTTACATATACCCTGATATACTCCGCACAGCTTACATATACCCTGATGTACTCCGCACAGCTTACACATGCCCAAACATTATAAACTGAAATACCAGCAATACCCCAAACAGAACAACTATCAAGCAAACTCTGCGCTCCAAAATGGCGCTCCCTCCTTGTTAAACCCTACAGTGTGCCCAAACAGCAGTGTAAGTCCACATATATGGCATTGCCATACCCGGGAGAACTTGCTTAACAGCTTGAGATATTTGTCATCAGTGGTACAAACTGGGCACTACATATTGTGCACTAAAATGGCATATCAGTGGAAAATTGCAATTTTCACTTCGCACCATTGGCTGCGCATTAATTTCTAATGAAAAAACACCTGTGGAGTCAAAATGCTCAATACACCCCTTAAAATGCCTTAAGGGGCGTAGTTTTCATAATAGGGCTCACTACTTGGGGGTTTGTTTTACTATTTGAACTCGGAGCCCTGCAATTGTGGATCAATGCTGTGAAAGTCACCAAAATTGGCCTAAAATGCACAAGTTGCTCTTCACTTTTGAGCCCCTATGCAAATCATAAATGCCTTGAGGGGTGTAGTTTCCAAAATGGGGTCACTTCTTGGGATCTAACACTGTTCTCTGGTACCCCAGTTGTTTTGCAAATGCGACATGGTGCCCAAAAACCAATCCGGCAAAATCTGCATGCCAAATAGTGCTATTGCCTTTCTGAGCCCTGTCGTGTGTCCAAACAGCAGTTTGTGACCACATGTGGGGTATAGCTGTAATCAGGAGAAATTGCTTTACAAATGTTGGGGTGCTTTTTCTCCTTTTTTCCTTGTGAAAATTAAAAAAATCAACATTTCAATTCCACTAAATTCAGCAAAAAATGTGTGGGGTCAAAATGCTCACTTTATCCCTCAATAAATTACTTCAGGGGCGTTTCCAAAATGAGGTCACTTTTGGTGGGTTTCCACTGATTTGGTTCTGCAGGGGCTTTGCAAATGTGACACAGCGCCGCAAACCATTCCAGCAAAAGTTAAGCTCCAAAAGTCAAATGTTGCTCCTTCCCTCCTGAGCTCTGCCGTGTGTCCAAACACCATGTTTTTTTTGTTTTTTATTACCACATATTAGGTATTGCCGTATTCTGGAGAAATTGCTTTTCAAATGTTGGGCTGTTTTTTCTCCTTTATGCCTTGTAAAAATTTTAAATTTCTACTTTTCATTGGAAAAAAAATTCGATTTTCATTCTCACAGCCTAATTCCACTAAATTCAACAACAAAACTGTGGTGTCAAAATGCTCACTATACTCCTTGATAAATTCCTTGAGGGGTGTAGTTTCCCAAAAGAAGGTCCCAAAATCCACTCGGTACTCCTTTGCATCTGAGGCATGTGTTTCAGTCCATTAGCATACTAAGGCCATATGTGGGATATTTCTAAAAACTGCAGAATCTGGGTAATGAATATTGAGTTGCGTTTTTCTGGTAAAACCTTCGGTGTTACAGAAAAAAATTGATTAAAACAGATTTTCTGCAAAAAAAATACAATTTGTATATTTTACCTCCACATTCCTTTAATTCCTGTGAAACACCTAAAGGGTTAAGAAACTTTCTAAATGCAGTTTTGAATACTTTGAGGGGTGCAGTTTTTAAAATGGGGTGAGTTATAGGGGGATTCTAATATATAAGACCCTCAAAGCCACTTCAGACCTGAACTGTCCCTATCAAAAATTGCTTTTGACATTTTCTTGAAAATGTGAGAAATTGCTGTTAAAGATCTAAGCTTTGTAACGTCCTAGAAAAAAAAGATGCCAATCTAAAGTAGACATATGGGAATAGCAACTATTTTGTGTAGTATTACTGTCTGTCTTACAAGCAGATACATTTAAATTTCTAAAAACGTTAATTTTTGCAAATTTTATCCAAATTTGGATGTTTTTCACAAATGAACACTGAATGTATTGACCAAATTTTACCACTAACTTAAAGTACAATGTGTCACGAGAAAACTCTCAGAATCGCTTGAAAAAATTAAAGCATTCTAAAGTTATTACCACTTAAAGTGACACGTCAGATTTGAAAAAATTGGCCTCGTCCATAAAGCCAAAACAGACTGTGTCCTTAAGGGGTTAACCGGGAGAACACGACACTGGAATGGATACCATATTTAGTTTTACTATACAGGGGCCTGATAGTGGAGTAAGTGTTGCTTGGATACGGAAAGTTGTTGATACATGGTCCAATCCATCCAAATCCACCCCTACTGTAGTTCAGAATCTTGTTTGCAAACAATAGCCTCTATTTCTGAAAACATACACAACTACAAGTAAGATACTATTACACAATTTTGTATATATTCACATAGTTTCGAATCACTGTTATACTGCTATTTTTTTTCCTATTGCTATTTAAAGAGGCTCTGTCACCAGATTTTGCAACCCCTATCTGCTATTGCAGCAGATAGGCGCTGCAATGTAGATTACAGTAACGTTTTTATTTTTAAAAAACGAGCATTTTTGGCCAAGTTATGACCATTTTCGTATTTATGCAAATGAGGCTTGCAAAAGTACAACTGGGCGTGTTGAAAAGTAAAAGTACAACTGGGCGTGTATTATGTGCGTACATCGGGGCGTGTTTACTACTTTTACTAGCTGGGCGTTGTGTATAGAAGTGTCATCCACTTCTCTTCACAACGCCCAGCTTCTGGCAGTGCAGATCTGTGACGTCACTCACAGGTCCTGCATCGTGTCGGCACCAGAGGCTACAGATGATTCTGCAGCAGCATCGGCGTTTGCAGGTAAGTCGATGTAGCTACTTACCTGCAAATGCGGATGCTGCTGCAGAATCAACTGTAGCCTCTGGTGCCGACACGATGCAGGACCTGTGAGTGACGTCACAGATCTGCACTGCCAGAAGCTGGGCGTTGTGAAGAGAAGTGGATGACACTTCTATACACAACGCCCAGCTAGTAAAAGTAATAAACACGCCCCGATGTACGCACATAATACACGCCCAGTTGTACTTTTACTTTTCAACACGCCCAGTTGTACTTTTGCAAGCCTCATTTGCATAAATACGAAAATGGTCATAACTTGGCCAAAAATGCTCGTTTTTTAAAAATAAAAACGTTACTGTAATCTACATTGCAGCGCCTATCTGCTGCAATAGCAGATAGAGGCTGCAAAATCTGGTGACAGAGCCTCTTTAAGTCAATTTCACACCTGGAGTGCGGATTAGGTCATCACGATTGATGCAGTTTTCATATAACAGACTGTGGACAATGATGCACTGCTGATCAGCTTGCAAATAAACTGACGATTGGCTTCAATTCTTTGTAGCACACTTAGGCTGGGTTCACACGACCTATTTTCGGGCGCCTCGAATTACGCTTGAAAACACGGCTCAAATACGTCGGCAAACATCTGCCCATTCATTTCAATGGGTTTGCCGACGTACTGTGCCGACGACCTGTAATTTTACGCGTCGCTGTCAAAAGACGGCGCGTAAAATAACAGCATCGTCAAAGAAGTGCAGGACACTTCTAGGGACGTAATTTGAGCCGTTTTTCATTGACTTCAATGAAGAACAGCTCCAAATTACGGCCGTAATTGACTCCTCGCAAAACGCGAGTACGAGCAATTACGTCTGAAATGCAGGAGCTGTTTTCTCCTGAAAACTGCTCCGTAATTTCAGCCGTAATTGTCGATATCGTGTGCACATACCCTTATTCTATCAAAGAAGGCATCAAATGGCATCTGGTAGAATTACACCAATGAAGATTTATAAGTCCACCCTCTGGGTCGTCTTCAGGTTGTTGGTTCTGCAGGATTTATTTGGGGATCATATGTGAAACAACAGTCGGGTGTATTTATTCCTCTTTTGGCCTGTGCTGCTAAACGGTCTAGTAACTCTTGTGGCTCCTAAAGAGAGGATATGTAATATTATCAGGGGCGTAACTAGGAAAGACTGGACCCGATAGCAAACTTTTGACTGGGCCCCCCTAGGTGCCACACGCAGCCCCCCTCGTAGATAGTGCCCCCTGTAGATTGTCCCATACAGCCTCACTGTAGACAGTGCTATACAGCCCCCCCTGTAGACCGTGTCACACCCCACTTGTAGATAGGGCCCCCCACCTCCCCCTTGTAGATAGTGCGATACAGCCCCCCTGTAGAAAGTGCCATACAGCTCGCCCTGTATACAGTGCCACACAGCCCCTCCCTTCTATAGTGCCACACAGCCCCCCTTAGTAGATAGTGCCACACAGCCCCTTGTAGATAGTGCCACACAGACCCCTGTAGAATGCGCCACACACACCCCTGTACATAGCGCCACAGCCCTCCACCTTGTAAATAGTGCCACACAGCACCCCTTAGTAGTGCCAAACAGCCCCATAGTAGTGCCACACAGCTCCCCCTTATATATAGTGCCGCACAGCCCCCCTGTATAGTGCCACACAGACCCCCCTTGTATTTAGTGACAAAGCCCCCCTAGTATATAGTGCCACACAGCCCTCCCCTTGTATATAGTGCCACACAGCCCCCTGTACATAGTGCCACACACAGACCCCCTGTAGATTGTGCCACACAGCCCCGTTAGTAGTGCCACAGCCCCCCTTAGTATTGCCACACAGCCCCCCGTAATAGTGCCACACAGCTCCCCCTTATGTATAGTGCCACACAGCCCCCCTAGTATATAGTGCCACACAGCCCTCCCCTTATAAATAGTGCCATACAGTCCCCCTAGTAGATAGTGCCACACAGCCCCCTAAGTAGTGCCCCACAGCTCCCCCTTGTGTATAGTGCCACACAGCCCCCTTGTATATAGTGCCACAGCCCACTTGTATATAGTGCCACAGCCCCCTTGTATATAGAGCCACCCAGCTCCCCCTTGTATATAGTGCGACCCTGCTCCCCCTTGTAAATAGTGCCACCCTGCTCCCTCTTGTATATAGTGCCATCACTTGTACCATTATTTGACATTGGTTCTTCCCAGTCTATGTCCTGAATTGCAGCCCTCATCCTGGGGAAATTGCCTTTTATGTGCTTCTTCCCTAAGCACATAGCGGCAGAGATTACACACGCTGCCTATGAAAGACTCGAGAGGTGGACACGGCCGGCCGCCCCCTACTACACAAGTGCTTGGTGGATGTGCGGCATTCCCAATAGATGTTACACATGGTGATTTATTAAATAAAATGATTCATTACCAGTGTAGATAGCCTGAGATCAAGCATTGCTTTGAATCACATGCTGCTGAGTATTAGTAAATGCTGGTTTATGCACAAGCACCATGTGACATCCCACATACGCGAGCAGTTTACTTATTTTGGAGACTGTTTTGGGGCTGAATTAATAAATCTCAAAAAAATTTGAGAAACAGAATGAAGGATTCAATAAATACTGGAGAATAGGAGTGCTTGTTTATATGTAAGAGGGCCATATACCAAGGGTGTGTCAAAACTGATCCGCACTCCGGTTCAATTAAAACTTCACTTGGCCGCATTGCTTTATCAGCGCTTTCCGTACGAGGTCGCGGTCTACCCAGTCAAGGCTGTGCAGATTTGAACGTGTTACTTCTGTTTATTTGTGACTGCGGTGCGAGAAACAATGGCTGCCCCACTTGTGATTTGCATGAAATGCAAGAAGTTTTTTGTGGTCTGAGGGTGTGTCTGGTGCAGATGTTTATCGAAGACTTTGTGCAACGTATGGAGAAAGAGTTTTGTCACGAAGAAGTGTATGAATGGATAGAGAAGTCCAAGGAAGGTCATACAAGTGTCAGCCATGATGAGGGTGCCGGACGCCCGGCCACGACTGTTGACAATATTGAGGGTTCACGTGAACTGATTCTATTGGATAGACTATCACGTGTTTGGTCCCCTGAAAGAAGCCCTACGAGGATGAAGATTCACGTCTAATGAAGAGGTGACGACAGCGGTGTATTCATGGCTCGCAGCTCAGCCTAAAACATTTTTTAATGTGGGAATACGAAAGCTTATTGACAGGTAGACAATGTGTATTGAAAAGCAGCGAGATAAATGTCGAAAAATTATGTATTTGTGATTTCTGAAAGTTGATCATTTTGACTCACCCTCGTATATAATAAAACTGACCCTATAATTGCGGTGAGGCCGGTGAAAATAATTTAAGTATAGAGCAAGGACTTCCAGGCTTTGTCCTGCAGGATAACCAATAACCTACGTAACCTTATAGTTCCCTAGTTGTTATTAACACAATTACAAAAATCTCATTCTTTTGTACTTCCCTTTAGTTGAGAATAAGTGTAATAAATATAAATTAAGATACGTTAGATCTGGACTTATCTGTAAAATGAGTTGTCCCATTATGCCTCGGTGACGGGTCCATTTTATGTCATTCCCAAAACATTCATTATTGTATAGAATACAGGCTAAGGCCTGATTTACACGAGCGTGTGCGTTTTGCGCACGCAAAAAAACGCAGCGTTTTGCGTGTGCAAAAGGCACTTGACAGCTCCGTGTGTCATCAGTGTATGATGCGCGGCTGCGTGATTTTCGCGCAGCCGCCATCATAGAGATGAGGCTAGTCGACATCAGTCACTGTCCATGGTGCTGAAAGAGTTAACTTATCGGCAGTAACTCTTTCAGCACCCTCGACAGTGAATTCCGATCACCATATCGAGTAACCTGTTTAAAAAAAAAAGAGGTTCGTACTTACCGAGAACTTCCCGGCCGTTGCCTTGGTGACGCGTCCTTGGTGACGCGCCTCTCTTGACATCTGGCCCCACCTCCCTGGATGACGCGGCAGACCATGTGACCGCTGCAGCCTGTGCTTGGCTTGTGATTGGCTGCAGCTGTCACTTGGACTGAATTGTCATCCCGGGAGGTCAGACTGGAGGAAGAAGCCGGGAGTTTTCTCGTTAAGTCAGAACTTTTTTTTTTTTTACACGTTCACGTATATTGGGATCGGAAGTCACTGTGCAGGGTGCTGAACCAGTTTAACTATTTCAGCACCCTGGACAGTGACTGTCTCCAAACGTCACGTACCGCAACATTTTTTGCCGGGTTTGGTCAAAACGAGTTCGGCCGGACCCGGTGAAGTTCGGTTCGCTCATCTCTAAGACACTCCTATTGGATGTTTGTAAACAGAAAAGCACGTGGTGCTTTTCTGTTTACATTCAGAGTTTGACAGCTCTTGCGCGAATCACGCAGTTCGCACGGAAGTGCTTCCATGCGACCTTCGTGGTTTTCACGCACCCATTGACTTCAATGGGTGCGTGATGCGCGAAAAACGCACGATTATAGAACATGTTGTGAGTTTTACGCAACGCACTCTCGCTGCGCAAAATTCACGCATCGTCTGCACTGCCCCATAGAGTAATATAGGTGCGTACGACACGCGTGAAAAGCACGCGCGTTGCACGTGCGTATATTACGCTCGTGTAAATGAGGCCTAAACCTGTACAATCTAGAAATGCAATCCAGCCTGAATTGTGGGTTTGTACACATTTATACAGTAAAGAATAATAATTATGTATTATTATTTCACAAGCCTGGAAAACCAATAAAGATTTACAAACCTTGAGCATGGAAGAACTCAAAAAAATATTCTTAATATTGATCGTGGTATGTCCTATATTGTTCTGGTCATTTCCAGCTTAAAAGGATGTTCAGGTTTACAAATCTACTTTTTTCCAGAAAAAGCGCCACTCTTGTCTGTGGCTTTGTCTGGTATTGCAGCTCATCAGCCCCTTAAGTGAAAGGGGTTGAACTTAAATTCTAGACACAACCCATGGACAAGAGTGGTGTTGTTTATTAGAGAAGGCAAAACGCCTTACAACCCTTTTAAGTTAAGTTTTAACCAAAATTTAGTAGTCCTTCGAGAGTAAAGTTTTCACATTCCCATCTTTAATGCTTAAGGATTGGGAACAGGAGGTCACCAAACAATCGTTCTACCCATAGGTGAGGGTCCCAGAGGTGGGACATGCACCTATAAGGCATTTATGATATATACCATAAATGTGTAACCCCTTCACGCCGCATCCATTTTTCAGATTTTAATTTTTTCCTTGCCACCTTCTAAAAGGCATAACCTTTATTGTTATCCGTAGATATAGCCCTATTTTATGGCACTATTAATTGTACCATATAATGTACTAGGAAACGGGAAAAAGATTCTTTGTGGGGTGGAAAATGAAAAAAACTGATTCCTCCATTGTTTTTTGCGCTTCCTTTTTAAGACGTTCACCATGCAATTAAAACGAATTAACCATGCAATTAACTTTATTCTTCGGGTCAATACGATTACGGCGATACCAAATATATATAGTTTTTTTGTAGATTTTATTACTTTTACAAGAAAAAAAACTGACTGTAAAAAAAAAACTTTATTTTGTGTCACCAAATTCTGAGAGCCATAACTTTTTTATTTTTCCATCGATTGAGCGGTATGAGGGCTTATTTTCTGCGGGACGAGCTGCAGTTTTTATTGGTACCATTTTAGGGTACATGCAAGTTTCTGATCACTTTTGAATCAATTTTTTGTGAGAAATAAGCCTGACCAAAAAAAATTAATTCCAGCATTTTACTTTTTTACGGCTTTCACCGTGCATGTTAAATATATTATATTGTAATAGTTCAGACTTTTACAGACGCGGCGATACCAAATATGTTTATTTATCTATTTATTTTTTTTACAATGTTTTAGGGGGAAAATGGTAATATATATTTTTTGTACATAAAAAAAAATAATTTAACTGATTTCCCCTAGGGGACTTGAACTAGCGATCGTTGGATCGCTTGCACTATATAATACAATACTAATGTACTGCAGTATGGAGTGGGCTCAGCCCTTGAGTCTGCGGAATGCTTCCCTTACCCGGCTATGACGTAAGTATATGTCATACGTCGGAACGGGTTAAAAGATCGGAATATCACTATCCCAGTGGGAGCGCAGGGGTCAGAGGCTAAGCTCCTACAATTTACAAGGAATTCTGGATGACATTTAAGAAAATAATTTGTGTCCCTTCCTATTTTCCGTGTAAAATCCATCTATGAGCCCTTGTGATCTAGTTCACCTGAGAGTTCAGTATACACATTAAACCATATAATTTTCTTTATTGGACATATCAACTAAATAATGGGTGTAATTAATATGCCAGTTTGCTAATCCCCTGCTGGTAATTTAGAATTTGGGGGTTCAACATCATACCGGTCAATTATTCTAGGCATAGTCTTTATTCTGTGACTGGTGAAATAAATGTCTTAGTTTCAGTAACACTGATCTTAGTTTGTTGAAGGGGTTGTCTACTGGACAATCCCTTTTTATTACAAGGGTCTCAAATCATAAGCTGATTACAGATGTTCCGCTGCCGGGATCCCAAGCCATTAGTTGTTATCTGTGCAGGAACATTATTGATGCGTGTTGGACACCCGGACCCCGCACCGATCCGGCACTCCGGCTGCCTCCGGACGACGATGCCGCAAGCAGAGAATAGCGGCCGTTCGGCGGTATTGCAGCTCTGCTCCTATTCAAGCGAATAAGAGCAGAGCTGCAGTTATGCCGAACGGCCGCTTTGCAGTGGTCGGAGTCATCTGCTTCCGGCTCCAACTACTGCATCCCGTTCCAAACATCCGGTGCATGAAGGCAGCCGGAGTTGCGGATCGGTGCAGGGTCCGGATGTCGGACACGCATCGATCATATACTGATGACCTAGCCGGTGGATAGGTCATCAGTTTTCAGAAACTGGACAACCCCTTTAAGTCAATGAGCTAGATTGTGCTGGGTCCTCCAGAAGTCGATACGCTCTTTGTTACCTCTCCCCACTCTGGCTCATTAGAGTCATAAGGGTCCAGAATGGGGGACTCCACTCTATTAATGCAGAAAACTGGCCATTGAGCGCCGTGGGCATAAAACGACGCAAAATATGTTTTCTCTGCCGCCCATTGATGTCAATGGGAGGTCAGAGGGTAACCGCGCGAAGACAGGGCATGTCTCTTCTTTCTCCCGCGAGCCGGTTTTACCACTTGCGGGAGAAAACCGCCTCCGCCTCCCATTGAAATCAATGGGAGGCATTTTCGGACAGTTTTTGGCAAGTTTTGCAGCGCAGTTTACGCGTCAAAAAACTCTGTGTGAACCCAGCCTAAAATGGGTTTTCTAAACCATACAACTTATTTAGGGACTGGATCTGTTTTATTGTTAACTGTGGCATATTTTACATTTGTCCTAATGCACAGGGTGTTTACTGCAGAATCTACACATTACTGTTACGCGCCAGCAATCCTGCTACATGTAGATTCTTCTAGCAACATGTAGTGGGTCTTCGTTCTAGATTTATGAGAGTCTTATTTATTTTTATTACTCTCACCTTGGTTTTTTTCCTTCGGAAATTATTAGACATATTTTATGAAACTGAAAATGCAGTTGGTAGACAAAGTGGTGAGTAAAAAATCCATACATGTCAAATCTATTTTAGTTGATGATTTTGTAAAATGCACTTTTGTTTTTTTTCTCTGTCTCCCAGAACTATATTTTAATGTTTAGAGATGGAATGGAAAACATTCCCTAAATTTCTGTGAAAATATATATTAGATTTTTTTTAAATAATTTACAACAAATTTCAGCAATTCTATTGATTTAAAAATTGCTTGTGTTCACTTACTATATAATGGCCATTTATATATTCCAAGTCTAGATCCAGTGGATACAGAAAAATGACTCCTTCTGGTCGCTCCTGTGTTCACAATGATCCAGTGCGTTTCTTTGGGTAGGTGGAAAAAGGTTCATAATTCACAGGAAAGGAACTTTGTTTAAAACGGTTCTTTATTTTCTATTCAGGAATGCAACGCGTTTCGACCTTGTACTCTTCATCAGGCAAAACTGATGAAGACCTTGGTGCAAGATCAAAACGCGTTGCGTTCCTGAATAGAAAATGAAGAACCTTTTTAAACAACGTTTCTTTCCCGTGAATTGTGAACCTTTTTATATTATATTGTGTTCTTTCTGGGTATCGCTTGGGACCCAATATAAATATTTTTCATATAAGGACCAAGAAAGGATGAAGTTTTCCCTATCAGTTTAACCCTGTCACTGCTGGAAATGTGGTTTTGCTACTTGCTAAGGTGACTGAACATTTTTTGCTATTTTGCTATGCATCAGTTCTGGACAAAAAATAAAGCCAAAACAAACATTTTTCACAAACTTCTGGCAAAAACAGCAAAACCTGAATCAATGTTGTCCAAATGGCTATAAATTTTTTTAATACTGAATAGTTTTCTCAGTGGAAGTCGGTTGCCCACATAAAGGGGTTGTCCCACTAAAGTAATTTATTACCTATCCATAGGATAGGTAATAAATGCATGATCGCCAATGGCGGATCATCATAGGGCGTTTTGGGGGCTGCCTGCGGCCCGAGGCTCCCGGGGGCCCATGGCCGCCCAAAGTACAATGTAGTTTTGTCACATTTTTGCCTCGATTTTGCAGCAAATCGTGGCAAAAACCGAGACGAAACGGCATTGTATATGTCCTACAAAAGGACCTTTAGACATACGGTCACATGACTTCATCTCTGAAGTTCTTACTAGTTTAGAGACCTGCTGGTCACATGACCGCAGGTCCATGAGCAGCAGCAAGACTCCACAGAGTAGACTGAGGTGAGCTGCTATGTAAGTATAAGGGGATGGATTTGTTTAAGCGGTCTGTATTTAGGGGGTCTGGTGTGGGGACTGTATTTAGGGGAACTGGTTTGGGTACTGTATTTAAATGGTCTGGTTTGGGGACTGAATTTAGGTTGTCTGGTCTGTATTTAGGAAGTTTGGTGTCTGTATTAGATTAAGGGGTCTGGGGTCTGTATTTAGGGGGTCTGAGGTCTGTATCAGTTTAAGGGGTTTAGGGTCTGTGTTAGTTTAAGGGGTCTGGGGTCTGTATTAGTTTGACGTCTGGGGTGTGTATTAGTTTATGGGGTCTGTATTTAGGGGGCCTGTTCTAGGGTCTGTATTAGTTTAAGGTTCTTTATTTAGGGGTCTGAATTATATTAGGGGGTCTGTATTACTTAAGGGAGTCAGGTCTGGGGTCATTATTAGTGTAGGGGGTCAGGTCTGGCGTCTGTATTTAGGGGGTCTGTATTAGTTTATGGGGTCTGTATTTGGGGGCATGGTCTAGGGTCTGTATTAGTTTAGGGGTCTTTATTTAGGGGTCTGATCTGGGGTCTGTATTAAGGGACTCAGGTTTGGGGTCATTATTAGTGTAGAGGGTCGGGTCTGGAATATATTAGGGGGTCTGTATTACTTAAGGGAGTCAGGTCTGGGGTCATTATTAGTGTAGGGGGTCAGGTCTGGGGTCTGTATTAGATTATGGGGTCTGTATTTAGGGGGCCTGGTCTAGGGTCTGTATTAGTTTAGGAGTCTTTATTTAGGGGTCTGGTCTGGGGTCTGTATTAAGGGACTCGGGTTTGGGGTCATTATTAGTGTAGAGGGTCGGATCTGTATTTAGGGGTCCTGTCTGAGGTCTGTATTTATTTAGGGTGCTTGTTCTGGGGGTCTGTATTCGTTTAGGGGGGTCTGGTCTGGGAACTGCAGTAGTTTAGAAGGTCTGGGTCTGTATGTATTCTATGATCTAGTCAGGGGTCCAAATTTATTAGTCTGAGTAAAAGGGGTTGTCCGGGCACATCGATAGGTCATTAGTATAAAAAACGGTCTGTGCCCGGACAACCCCTTTAATGTATGGTCCTGGGCCTTGGTGTCTGAGATTGTGTGTTTCTATAGAGGCTGGAAATGGCTGCAGAAGTGATGGGCAAAGTTGTTTCATCAGGAGAAGTCGCCATAACGGTCTGCGTCAGATGGAGAAGAAAAGAAAACGACTCCCATCAGAGAAGACATCACCTGTGAGTCACTGGATCTATAGGGGATCTGTCCCATCTCCTGACACATCTGTTGTGGGAAATCCTTGTATTCTACATATCTTTGTGTACCCAGGACTAATAGACAAATGCGTGTTACCATTCCCATTGTCAAGAGAAAGTGTGATACTGTCAGCGATGGTTGGAGACTGTCAGTATGTAGGGAAACAGTCCTGAGACAAAGGGAATCATAACACCTATTTGTCAATGCTCGCACAAAAAGGTGGTGTTCACTATAGACACGGCAGAGCAGCGGTGCGGAAGTGGGGCCCAAGTTTGGGGAACAGCCCAGGGCCTATGGTCTACTTAATCCGCCACTGATGATCGCTGCAGGTCCAACCGCTCTACCCCCCGGTGATCATGTGTGCTGTACTTAACTATTACCGTGAGTCCCATTGAGAATGGAGCATTAGTGCGCACACGTGTCCACCGCTCCATTCAAACCATACAAGAAACCCTCCTTCTCGTGATTGCTGGTGGTCACAGCGGTCAGAACCCCAGCAATCATTCATTTATCACCTATCACCTGATAAAATATTTTTGTGGGACAACCCCTTTACATTTAAAGCACTAAGAGGGCTCACATGCTGGCTCTATGGAATTTTGATTAAAAGCCCTTTTGATCGGCAATACGGCTTGAGCTCCTTCATCGGCATAATGTGTGCAAACTTGGCCCTTATACTGTGGTTGACCCTGCTAGTGTTTACTGGATCTCTGTGTCTGGCACTTATGGAGACACTGCTGTTGGAATCTGCAGGCGCTCTGTGAGGGTAATATGACTGGCACTTATTGGGACAGTGGCTGAAAATTGTGGAAGCTTAGAGGGCTGGTACTAATGGGAACTCTTCATGTAGCGCTTATGGGACACCATGGCTGATATAATAGGTGCTCTATCCTCTTATGAGGGCACTGTACACCAGCTCTCCCTGCATTATGGGCACTGTGCTTGTACTCTTATGGGAACTGTGACAGTACTCAAAATTGGCAGTGGCCACAGCATACATGTCTATATGTATGTCTACAGTGGGGTACTGTACCTATCATAGAGGCAGATAACTCCTCAGATATAGGGCCCATGGTGAGCACCAGCTTGGCACTGAACTGCTCCTGCTGCTTCCCTTTACACTAGAAAAAGAAATGGCGACAGCACACTGCGAACAATAATGCCACCTAAGCCACTAAATATAAATAAATTAAATTCAGTGGCTTAGGTGGCATTAGTGTTCGCAGTGTGTTGTCGCTATTTCTTTTTCTGCTGTATATTTGCAGTCACAGGTGTTCTTGCACCTGCATACACGTTTTGTGTCATTTAGGGCTTATTCAGACGAACGTGATATACGTCCGTGCAACGCGCGTGATTTTCACGCGCACCTATATTAGTCTATGGGGCCATGCAGACAGTCCGTGATTTTTACGCAGCGGGTGTCTGCTGCGTAAAACTCACGACATGTCCTATATTTGTGCGTTTTTCGCACATCACGCACCCATTGAAGTCACGCGCACCACACAGAAGCACTTCCGTGGGACGCGCGTGATTCGCGCAACAGCACTGAAAATTATGAATGAAAACAGAAAAGCACCACGTGCTTTTCTGTTTACAAACATCCAAACAGAGTGTCATAATGATGGTGGCTGCGCGAAAATCACGCAGCCACGCATCATACGCTGCTGACACACGGAGTTGTTAAATACCTTTTGTGCACACAAAATGCCACGTTTTTTGTGTGCGCAAAACGCACACGCTCCTGTGAATCCGGCCTTAGTTGGAATGTGCTGTTAAAATTTTTGTTGTGTTTATGTGATCCATATATGTGGGGTTAGTGACTGCCTCCATTTTTGTTCTTGCACTCCTCCCATTTTGCCCTGGCTGATTTTCATTAGTTTAATGCTGGATCCTACCATCCCCAGATACATATGTAGGCTTAGTCCCAGTTCTGGGTGTATGTGCAGCGTAGGTTCCCACCTTACAGAGGTCGCCTTGTCGTGGCAGGTGGGCAAACACTTTTTGATCAAAATGTGCACTAAGAACCTCCCTTTTGTAAGTAGATTTAGCAGTAATGCATATTTATTTATATTTAGTGGCTTAGGTGGCATTAGTGTCGCAGGGTGCTGTCACCATTTTTTGTCTGTTGTATATTTGCAGTCAGAGGCGTTCTTGCACCTGTAAACACGTTTTGTATCATTTTGTTGGAATGTGCTGTTCAAACTTTTGTTGTGTTTATGTGCTTCCCTTTACACTGTCAGTGAGTGAAATCATAAAGTTGTGTTAATCTTTAGCCTCCACTAGGGGGAGCTCACTGCATACAGATTTAGGCCCTGTTCACATTGATTTCAATGGGAGGCAGAGGTGTTTTTTTTTCCATGCGGCTTATAGCCGCTTGCTGGGAAAAAAAGCGGCATGTCCTTTCTTGCCGTGGTTCTGTCTCTGACCTCTCATTGAAGTCAATGAGAAGTAGAAAAAAACCTGCGGCGCTCGTTTTGGAGTGGGTTTTTTTTTTTGCTGCGTTTTTTGCCCGCTATAAATTTTTTCTGCCTGCAAAAAAAACTGTGTGAACAGGGCCTTATATATATGAGTGAGTTTAACCGGAGTTGTATAAATCCATATGCAGTGAGCTCCACCAAGACAGAATTGTATTATTCAACTTTACTGGTGTAAGAAAATGGGAAACAGATGCACAATATACACACACGTTATGTTTATCATTTATGTCTATGCAGAGGATTTGATGCTCGGTATCAGAATAACAAAGCTCGAACCGCTATAATAATATATTAAGAAATTGGAACCGAATTTTACACTAAAAAAGGACATGATAATAAAGTAAATGTTCTGGAATATAAGGAGTAACTAAATTTTTCAAAAACTTTTGAAATGTCATAGATTTTCTAATGAGCCCATACACAGCTCGCTCGGCTTTCTGAGGAAAGCTGATCAGAAATGAAGCGGCACAGCGCACACCTGATTCTTTTTAGCGATCGGTGGGGGTCTCAGTGCTCAGAACCTCACCAATAAAAACGTATGACTTTTAGTTTTTAAAAAGGTTTAGTTACCCTTTAATAAGTTTTACACGTTCCTGAAATTTCACGTACGCCTATGTCATAGCCGGGTAGGGAAAGTATGGAGCGCGCTCATGGGCTGCGCCAGCTCCATACAATGCGGGTGCCGGCTGTTTGTTACTGTCGACACTTTATAGTTAGACTTTATTGACACAAACGTGTTAAACGTCCATCCCACGGACCTATATAATTCAATGTGGCCGTTCACACGGCCGTTGTTTCAACCGGCCGTGTGAAGGGTCCGTAAGAAAATAGGACATGTCCTATTTTTTCACACCTCACGCATCCCTCCATAGGCTCTACTCTATGGGGGATGCGTGACATCGCGTCCCGCAGCGCAGAACACGGATGCACCTCAGAAGTGAAAAACGAGATGAGCAATGCTCGTGTGAATCCGGCCTAACAAGCAGGATCCCACTCGTTTAACCCATTTAGTGCTGCAATCAATAGCGACCTAATGAAGACCCCCCAGGTCTGCCATCTTTGTGCTCCTATTAAGCCCTGCCTGTTAAGCCCTTTTCCCATTTTCCCCCTAAAGCATTGTAAAAATAAAATAAAGAAACATTATTGGTATCGCCGCGTCCGTAAAAATCGGAAATATTACAATATATCATTATTTAACGCCACAAGATGTGATAGTTTACAGGTGGGTCCTGCGTGACGGCTCCACGGGACTGACGTATTCAGTGAAAAGCGAACGATACAGCTGTATCTAAAAAAGTCAAAATAATTTTTAATAAAAAGTATTTACAAAGTTACACCAAACACACTAATACACCACATATATATATATATATATATATATATATATATATATATATATATATATATATATATATATTGCCTTTCAAAGGTTTACATTGCCATTAAAGCGGATGTCACCTGAGTATGCTGCTCTATGTACAGTAAGCATGCCTGCCAACCGCCCTGGATCTAGCAAGACATCGGGCAATGTCCCACTATCCCAGGAGGCCGGCGGCATGTCCCAGTTTCATCTGTATCTGCGTCCTTAGGACGCAGATACAGTTGAATTCAATGGCGGAGCAGGGAGCTGTAAGATCCATGCTCCACGATTCACACTTTGACCCCTGCCATTAAAGGCTTGGTGCAGACAGGCTCGATGCAGTGACCTCATCACACCTGCCTGCTCCGACCCACACGGAGCATATACCGGAGGACACCTGAAGAGGGATCAACTGTATTCGTCGTGGGAACGGGACTAGGTGAGTATTTGTTTTATCATTTTTAGGAGGCACTATGGGGTTATTAATCTGTGTGGGGACACTATGAAAGCATTATACTGTGGTTGGGGCCCTATGGGAGCATTATACTGTGAGGGGAGACACTATATGGGTATTTTCTGTGTGGTGAGGCACTACAGGGGCATTTTTCTGTGTGGGAGCACTATACTGTAAGGGGATACTTTGGGGGCATAGAAGCTTGTCGGTATCCAAAAAAGAGAACGTGAAGCAGCACTCAAATAAAGTGAATTTATTCATCCAACATGGAACCACAACGTTTCACCTCCTCTATGAGGGCATTTTCTACTTGAAAATGCCTTCATAGAGGAGGTGAAACGTTGTGGTTCCATGTTGGATGAATAAATTCACTTTATTTGAGTGCTGCTTCACGTTCTCTTTTTTGGATATCTAACACATAAGGAGAGGTCACTCCTTTATTTTTGAAGCTTTGCACCAGCCTAGTCAGGCATTTGTTCACAGTGCTGCTCCAATCCTTTGCTTTTTTCTACAAGCTTGTGGGTAGGTACTCTAGGGGCATGATACTGTGTGAGGGCACTATGGGGGAATCATTACTGTGAGGGGGTACTATGGGGGAATAATTTCTGTGAGAGGGTACTTTTACTGTGAGGGGCACTATTACTCTGAGAGGGCACTATGGGGGATTCATTACTGTGTGGGGGGGGTACTATTACTGTGAGGGGGCACTATTACTGTGAGGGGGCCCTATGGGGGAATAATTACTGTGAGGGGGCTATATGAGGGAATCATTACTGTGAGCGGGCACTATGGGGGAATTATTACTGTGAGGGGGCACTATAGTTACATAGTTAGTACGGCTGAAAAAAGACACATGTCCATCAAGTTCAACCAAGGGACGGGAAAAGGGAAGGAAAACATTTCTACACATAGGAGCTAATACTTTTTTGTTCTAGGAAATTATCTAACCCTTTTTTAAAGCCATCTACTGTCCCTGCTGTGACCAGCTCCTGCGGTAGGCTATTCCATAGATTCACAGTTCTCACAGTGAAGAAGGCTTGTCGCCTCTGCAGGTTGAACCTTTTTTTCTCCAGACGGAGGGAGTGCCCCCTTGTTTTTTGAGGGGGTTTTACATGGAACAGGATTTCACCATATTTTTTGTATGTGCCATTCATATATTTATACACGTTAATCATGTCCCCGCTTAGTCTTTATTCAAGGTTAAATAGGTTTAATTCTTTTAATCTTTCCTCATAACTTAGATTCTCCATGCCCCTTATTAGCTTCGTTGCTCTTCTCTGTATTTTTCTATGAACTGGAGCCCAGAACTGAACTGTATATTCTAGATGAGGTCTCACTAATGCTTTGTAAAGTGGCAATATTACATCCCTGTCCCGCGAGTCCATGCCTCTTTTAATACACGACAATATCTTGCTGGCCTTTGAAGCAGCTGATTGACACTGCATGCTGTTATCTAGTTTATGATTTACAAGTACACCCAGATCCTTCTCAACAAGTGACTCCCCCAGTGTAGCTCCCCCTAGGACATATGATGCATGCATGTTGTTCGTACCCAGATGCATAACTTTACATTTATCTACATTAAACTTCATCTGCCAAGTGGATGCCCAAACACTTAATTTAAATCTGCTTGCAATTCACGAAAATCTTCCATAGACTGAACTATATTACATAGCTTGGTGTCATCTGCAAAAATAGAAATAGTGCTATTAATCCCATCCTCTATATCATTAATAAATAAGTTGAATAATAGTGGTCCCAGCACTGAACCCTGGGGTACACCACTTATAACTGGGGACCATTCAGAGTAGGAATCATTGATCACAAGTCTCTGGATACGGTCCTTGAGCCAATTCTCAATCCAATTACAAACTATACTTTCTAAACCTATAGTCCTTAATTTACCCATTAGGCGTCTATGGGGGACAGTGTCAAATGCCTTTGCAAAGTCCAAAAACACTATATCCACAGCGGCCCCTCTGTCTAGGCTTCTGCTCACCTCTTCATAAAAACAGATTAGGTTGGTTTGACAACTTCTGTCCTTAGTAAAACCGTGCTGGCTGTCACTTATAATACTATTTATTGTCACATAATCCTGTATATAGTCCCTCAATAACCCCTCAAACATTTTCCCCACGATGGATGTTAAGCTTACTGGTCTATAATTACCCGGGGAAGACCTAGAGCCCTTTTTGAAAATAGGCACCACATTTGCCCTGCGCCAGTCCCTTGGCACTATACCAGTCACTAGAGAATCTCTGAATATTATGAAAAGGGGGACAGAAATAACTGAACTAAGCTCCTTAAGAACTCTAGGGTGTATCCCATCTGGTCCCGGGGCCTTGTGCACATTTATTTTATTTAATTTAGCTTGGACCATATCTACATTCATCCAATTCAATATATCAACTGCTATATTAACAGCACTGGCACCGGCTACATCAGCTGCTCTTTCTTCAGTTGTATATACAGAGCTAAAGAACCCATTTAGTAACTCTGCCTTCTCTTGATCCCCTGTGATCAACTCCCCATTACCACTATCTAGGGGTCCTACATGTTCAGACCTTGGCTTTTTAGCATTTATATACTTGAAGAATTTTTGGGGATTTGTTTTACTATCCTTGGCCACCTGCCTTTCATTTTGTATTTTTGCTAATTTTATTACCTTTTTACAGATTTTATTAAGCTCTTTATATTTTACAAAGGCTACAGCTGTACCCTCAGATTTGTATTTTTTAAATGCCCTTTTTTTGTCATGTATTGCCCCTTTCACAGAAGGTGTAAGCCATGTGGGGTTTAATTTGAGTCGTTTATACTTGTTACCTATAGGAATAAATTTTGCACTATAATAACTCAAAGTAGATTTGAAAATCTCCCATTTATCATTTGTTCCATTATTTGACATTAGTTCTTCCCAGTCCATATCCTGAATTGCCGCCCTCATCCTGGGGAAATTGGCTTTCTTAAAATTAAATGTTTTTGCCCTCCCAGCCTGCGTTTGTTTTTTACAGTATAGGTAAAATGTAACTATATTATGATCACTGTTACCGAGGTTTTCACGAACATTGACATTCCCAACAAGCTCTGCATTATTAGAAATGACCAGATCCATCAGAGCTTCACCTCTTGTCGGGTCTTCCACAAACTGGCCCATAAAATTTTCCTGCAACAGGTTGAGGAAATGTCTCCCCTTTGCAGTTAAAGCCGAACCATGACACCAATTAATATCCCGGAAATTAAAATCTCCCATTATCACTACAGTACCCGCCTGTGCAGCCCGCTCCATCTGTTTATATAGCTATTACTATGGGGAATTATTACTGAGAGGGGGCACTATGGGGGAATCATTACTGTAAGGGGCACTATGGGGGAATCATTACTGTAAGGGGCACTATGGGGGAATCATTACTGTGAGGGGGCACTATTACTGTGAGGGGGGACTATGGTGAAATAATTACTGTGAGGGAGCACTCTGGGGGTAACATTACTGTAAGGGGGCACTATGGGGGAATCATTACTGTGAGGGGGCTATATGGGGGAATCATTACTGTGAGGGGGCACTATGGGGAAATCATTACTGTGAGGGGGCACTATGGGGGAATCATTACTGTGAGGGGGCACTATGGGGGAATCATTACTGAGAGGGGGCACTATGGGGGAATCATTACTGTGAGGGTGTACTATTACTGTGAGGGGTCACTATGGGGGAATAATTACTGAGGGGGTACTATTACTGTGAGGGGGCACTCTGGGGGAATCATTACTGTGAGGGGGCTATATGGGGAATCATTACTGTGAGGGGGCACTATGGGTGAATCATTACTGTGAGGGGGCGCTACGGGGGAATCATTACTGTGAGGGGGCGCTATGGGGGAATCATTACTGTGAGGGGGCGCTATGGGGGAATCAGTACTGTGAGGGGCGCTATGGGGGATCAGTACTGTGAGGGGGCGCTATGGGGGAATCAGTACTGTGAGGGGGCGCTATGGGGGAATCAGTACTGTGAGGGGGCGCTATGGGGGAATCATTACTGTGAGGGGGCGCTATTAATGTGTGAAAAAAAACTGGGTGTGTATAAACAGTATTGGGCGGGGTTAGAGGCGTGGCTTAACATTAAAACAAAATTGCTGCCAGATGCGTTGTCCCTCTTTACCATCCTTGAAGTTTGTCATGCTGCCGCTGACAGTAGGGGCAGCATAAGGGCCTGTTCACATCACCGTTTGGCTTCCGTTCCGGGGTTCCGTCGGGTGAACCCCGCAACGGAAAGTGACAGCACAGCTTCCGTTTCAGTCACCATTGATCTCAATGGTGACGGCAACATCGCTAATGCTTTCCGTTCGTCACCATTCCGACTGGTTTCCGGTTTTCCAACGGAATCAATAACGCAGTCGACTACGCTATTGATTCCGTCAGAAAACCGGAAACCAGACGGAATGGTGACGAACGGAAAGCATTAGCGATGTTGCCGTCACCATTGAGATCAATGGTGACTGAAACGGAAGCTGTGCTGTCACTTTCACTTTCCATTGCGGGGTTCACCAGACGGAAACCACAGACGGAACCCCGGAACGGAAATGAACGGTGATGTGAACAGGCCCTAACACGGTGACAGCTCCGCTCCGCTGGCAGACGTTAGACTAATAATCCGCTATATTCATGACAGGAGCGCTACCTCCACATTCCAGTCAGAGGAGCCGTTCACACGGCATAAGAGATGAACAGGACGCACATCATCAATCAATACTGTACATGAAGCGCTGACACCACGTGACCGTGACGCGCTTTCCGGGCCTGAGAGCTGCCTGTGCCGGGGATGCGGCTGTAGTGTGAGAAGCCCGGAGTCTGCGCACTGTCTGCACGGTACCTCTCCGCCATGACGAAGAGATAACCGGAGCTGCTGACGGGGCGGAGGAGGAGGCTGCAGCTCAGCGGATTCTAGCTCCAGCTGTACTATGTTCCCTCGGCCTCTCTACCTGCTTCCAATAGGCTTCCAGATGGGGCCGGAGAGCCACCCCGGTTATAGAGTGCCCCCTACCCTGAGACGGATCCCCTCTCACCCCCTGTCCCGTCCCCGGGCTCACAACACCCTGCTGCCGTCCATGCTGATGTTCGGGGTGATCGTGGCATCCAGCGGGTTACTTCTCATGATAGAGCGGGGCATCCTGGCAGAGGTGAAGACCCCTCCTCCCCGCGGGGACGTGGCGTGGCGGACCCATACCCGGGAGCTGTCCCCGGAGGCCGGAGAGGCAGAGCTGGAGCTGCAGATAATGCGGGATATCAGAAACAGGACGATGAGCCAGGTGTGCGGGCACAAGAACATGCCACATAGTGTGTGGGCGTTACCCCCGGGCCAGCGCCGGACCCTCCTCAGACACATTATCGTCAATGACAAGTACAAGTTCCTCTACTGCTACGTGCCCAAGGTGGCCTGCTCCAACTGGAAGCGGCTGCTGAAGGTGCTGGACGGCAGCCTGGAGAGTGTGGATGCCAAGCTGAAGATGGACCACAAGAGCGACCTGGTCTTCTTATCCGACCTGTCCGCGGAGCAGATCAAGCACCGCCTGCAGCATTACTTCAAGTTCCTGTTCGTCCGGGAGCCGCTGGAGAGGCTGCTGTCCGCCTACAGGAACAAGTTCGGGGAGATCAAGGAGTACCAGCAGCGCTACGGCCTGGAGATCGTGAGGAGGTACCGCAAACAGCCGACCTCCTCCAAGGGGGACGACATCACCTTCTCCGAGTTCCTCCAGTATCTGCTGGACGAGGACGTGGAGAAGATGAATGAGCACTGGATGCCCATCTACAACCTGTGCCAGCCCTGCGCTGTGCGCTACGACTTTATAGGCACTTATGAAAGGCTACGGGAGGATGCCAACCAAGTCCTGGACACCATCCATGCCCCCACTTACATCCAGTTCCCTGAGAGACAAGCTTGGTACAAGCCGGTCACTAAAGAGACCTTCCAGTATTTCTTATGTAACACCCCACAGGGGCTGATCAGGGATGTGCTGCCCAAGTACATCATGGACTATTCCTTATTTGCCTATTCACTGCCAAATATTACCAGCGAATACTGCAGGCAGTGAGGTCTTATAGATGCAGACAGTAATGTCTTATAGATGCAGGCAGTGAGGTCTTATAGATGCAGGCAGTAATGTCTTATGGGTGCAGGCAGTAATGCCTTATAGGTGCAGACAGGAACGTCTTATAGGTGCAGGCAGTAATGTCTTATGGGTGCAGGCAGTAATGTCTTATAGGTGCAGGCAGTAAGGTCTTCTAGGTTGCAGGCAGTAAGGTCTTCTAGGTTGCAGGCAGTAATGTCATAGGTGCAGGCAGTAAGGTCTTATAGGTGCAGGCAGTAATGTCTTATAGGTGCAGGCAGGAAGGTCTTATAGATGCAGCCAGTGAGGTCTTAAAGGTGCAGGCAGTAATGTCTTCTAGGGTGCAGGCAGTAATGTCTTCTAGGTTGCAGGCAGTAAGATCTTCTAGGTTGCAGGCAGTAAGGTCTTCTAGGTTGCAGGCAGTAAGGTCTTCTAGGTTGCAGGCAGTAATGTCTTCTAGGATGCAGGCAGTAAGGTCTTCTAGGTTGCAGGCAGTAATGTCATAAGTGCAGGCAGTAAGGTCTTCTAGGTTGCAGGCAGTAATGTCATAGGTGCAGGCAGTAACGTCTTATAGGTGCAGGCAGGAAGGTCTTATAGATGCAGGCAGTGAGGTCTTATAGGTGTAGGCAGTAATGACTTCTAGGTTGCAGGCAGTAGGATCTTCTAGGTTGCAGGCAGTAATATCTTGTAGGTTGCAGGCAGTAATGTCTTGTAGGTTGCAGGTAGTAATGTCTTGTAGGTTGCAGGCAGTAATGTCTTGTAGGTTGCAGGCAGTAATGTCTTCTAGGTTGCAGGCAGTAAGATCTTGCAGCATGCATCTATAAGCTCTTGTGGCATTTCCCATAAAGAGGATCTGCCACTAGTTTAGTAATGCCCGATCTCCTAGCTGATCTAATAGGTGCTGTCTCACTGGTAATTCTAGTGAAAATTGTGTCCCAAAAAGTTTATTATTTTAAAAGTTATGAGCTTATTTCTAAATATGTAAATGAGCCTATACTAGACAAATGGGAGGTAACAGCAGCGATTCTCCTGAGGTGGAGCTACAGCACAGCCTCTGACGCTGTCCTATCAGCATGAAGCTGCTTCACACAGTGTGAGAGACTGCAGGGAAGGGGGATCACTTCAAACAGCCATATCTCGGGCTGTGGACCACCTAGAACAGCGGTTCTCGTGGTATATAAAAGAGGAGATTCTAATCTTTCATATGTTCGCAGTTCTAGCTGTGACACAACTGGAGATATCACCGGTTGAATACACAGTCGGGAATGGAAGCTGTATACTATATGAACACACTGTGTTGCTGGGCAGGGAAGGGGGAGAAGCTGTATGCTGATTGGACAGCGTCATACAGAAAACATTACTCCGCCCGCAGTGATAATAAAGAGTCTCCTCCTGTTTGGCTATTAGAGAAAAATTTTCATAATTTTTCAAATAAAAGTTTTTAAAAATAAATCACACTGGTTATCAGCAGCAAAGCGCCTATGGATTAGTTAGGAGATCGGGAATTCATAAACTAGTGGCAGATCACACTACCTGCTGCATCTTTTATAGAGGTATTATTTGTACATAAGATACTTAGTTTTATACTGTTACATTTCAGTGTATACAGAGGTTGTACACACATCCTGTATACCAGTAGGCACCCTGCCTCCTACTCCTAACCTCTACAAGAGGGATCTCAGGGGCACATTTATCAATAATGGGACTGGGACCAGTTGTTAGGACGCCATTATTGATTTGACTTCTTGTCCCATGTCTTGTGATAAATCTCTGTCACACTACAGGGACCAGCTGTGTGCCAGTGGTACACGTGTATGGGCATTGTGACAAACCATGTACAAAAGTTGTGGGTCTTTTGATGTCTCAGCTATTTGTTAAATATTCACATAGGACTGTATTCAGAACCATCTTAGTCCAGTGTTAACCTACGTCTTCAGTCCTTACCAATCTATTTTCTGCACATATATAAATGCCACACAACTTAAAATCAGGTAAATATGCCAGAAAAGCTCCATATTAATTATTTATAGGACACCTACACATTAGTCAATAAAAGTGTGGTGTGACCTGTCAATGAGATGTGATAAATCCCTGAAGGCCCTGACTGCTAGGACCCCTCCCCCATCATATTAACACTATAGATCAATCACGACCACTGGAGGGTTCTGTCCATTGAGATAAAAACGTGGATAAAATGGTTATTACTGTTTTATTTAAATAGCGCTTATTCAATGTGTAGTGAAAAGTTATGTAACTTTCTGATATACTTTTTGGCGTTTCAATCATCACCATTTTAAAATTCTCTGCTTGCTTTCACTGGATGGAAACATTCTTGTTTATTGACACCTAGTTTATTGGAAAGTAGCAGAACTTTTTATTATACTATGAAAACGCTTATTTACATGAAACTGGAAAACCCCTTTAACTCAAACGCTCAGTGCTGTAACTCCGCACTTTCCTTATCCCCACTCCTTTCAATGAATGTGGCCAATTCTCCACAGGTGGCAGGGGTTAAACCTTCCCAATCTCGGCAATAATGGGTGTCCCACCGGCCAGGCTTTTGAAGGATCAGTGTTTGATCACTTCGATGCCCCACGTTAACATGTCATAACACCGTTTCATTCAAAAACACCTTTTTTTCCACGATTTTTAAAAAATCCACTATGTAAATACAGTTTATGTTGATGGGGTTTTGAAAGCCTCATCCACACAAAACCCAAAAAATCAGCACGGAAATATGATCATGTTATGGATTTTCAATTTCGCAGCCCGCTCTTTATGTTGCAGAAAATAAACGACACATGCGGATTGTGTTGCGGATTTGCAGGAAAATCCGTGGCTCCAAACTCTACTGTCTGAAGATACCCTTAGGGATGTGCCACACAAGTGGCAGGGTGGACCCATCGTCATGACCGTTTCCCAGCGTGCACCATACTCTGTAAGGATTGTACAACATCCAGCGCACTGACCAAAGAAAGTGACCTATTACTTCATGTGCCCCCATTGTTTACATGCTCAGGTCACCCAGAACTTCTCCTTTGTATTTTTGTATTTGGTCCTTTGCATTTTCAATTTAACCAAAGATTTTGTAATAACTAAAAAAAAGATGCTGAACCTATTTATCTGCCTGTTCTATAGTAATGTATGTTGGTATGTGAATTGCAGTCATGCATGGTATGTGACTTAGCTGATGGGGGTTATACTGGACAAGCCAGTGCCTGTTCTGCTGGGAGTCTTCTTAACTCATTCCGCTCCAGAACGACAGGAAAAAGGTTTTCTGCTATTTTTGCCTGTGCGGTTTTATACGTATTTTACAAGTTTCATCTATAAAAACTGCACAGGCAAAAATCTCATCAAGAACTTTCGCAAATTGTATTTTTTATTGCGTTTTATAGCATGCGTCCAGAAACATCTCATCTAAATGCCTCATGCACACGTCCGTAAAGGATTTTACTTTTCGCAAATACGGATCCAACGGCTACGGATATACATCTGTAACCGTCTGAAATTGCGGAAGTTCCCCCTAGACTTGTATGGGCAAGTATGTTCCGCAATTGTGGACAAGAATAGGACATGTATATTTTGCGGATCATTTCTACAGCACGGACGCACATCCGTCAATATAGGGAAAGGTGTATGTGGCCAATAGAAATAAATGAGTCCGCAATTTCATCCGTAATTACGGATGAAAACTACGGTCGTGTTCGTGGGGCCTAAGTATTTGGGGCTGGATTCACTGTGGTTTGAAAGATGATTTTAAAGGAAACCTGTCAGTAGAGAAATGGCGCCATATCTGAGGTAATAGGGGTAGTGACGCTGAGTATAGCTCATAAGTGTTAAGTGAAATGGAGCCCTCATTAGGCTCTGTTCACACTGCGTCGACTCCTGCCACCTATTAACCGTGCAGAAGCAAAAAGAGTATACTTTTGGTCTCCGTCAGGCTGGTATTTGTTGGGATAACTTTTTTTTTTTTACGATTTAGCTTATTATGCAGAGGAATCCTGCATAAAATCGTATACCGTGTCGTAAATTATTTTTACATTGATGCCTATGGCAGCATGTGCCACAGTGTGCTTATACATATTATATGTGAAATCCTCCTGACGTATACCTACAACAGACTGTTTGGATGCAGTGTGAACAGTGCCTTACTTAGTACACTGCTGTTAAACCGCCAAGACACACAGATCTCCGTGCTGGTAGCGGGAGAAGGAGTCTAATGTATTCATGAGATGCGTCACTCCTCATCCCTCTCACTGCTTGTGATTGAATGTGTCTACTGATAGGGTTAAATTCCATCATAAACGGGGAGACCGGAGGGAAGAGTTACGATGCATCTCGGAAATTCATTCGATTTCCACTTTGCGCCACACCAGAGTGCACATGCAGGGGGTTAAATAGTAGTAATCTAAGTAATAAAGGCGCCATTTTACTTAAAGGAGTTTTCTCATCACAGACAACCCCCTTAATATGAGAGCCAATGCGATAAGCTGATTGCCATAGATCTAGCTCCTGAGACCACCATTAGGGTATGTTCACACGGTTAACAAAATACGTCTGAAAATACGGAGATGTTTTCAAGGGAAAACAGCTCCTGAGTTTTAGACTTTTTTTGAGCAACTCACGTTTTTCGCTGCGTTTTTTACGGCCGTTTTTGGAGCTGTTTTCAATAGAGTCTATGAGATAACGGCTCCAAAATTCAAATGAACGTCCGTCCATATAATACATGGATAAACTGGGTCCACCAGAGTCGCTACTTGGGACCCCCCTCTATGATGCCCATATGCCCTAATAGGGCATATGGAAAGGGGTTGTCTATATGAAGGATCCCTGATCTACACAGCCTCCAACAACAGCTCAGATTATAAATGTTTATACTTGACATGTCATAAAAGCTTGATTGATGGGGAACCAACTGCTGAAACCCCACAATCCCGAGAACAGACTGGCACCCAGTTTAATAGATCCACTTTACAATTCAGTAAATGAGAGTTCTAAAAACTAGACATGTCTAATTGACATGAGGGCATTTTTGTCTTATTCACTTTATTGACATCTTTTTATACGTGGAAGCAAAAATGTATGTATCCCAAATATAGGTAACATATGTATTTAAAATGACGCTAAGAGAAAGTACAATTCATCCTGCAAAAACACGACCTCATACAGATATATTAGCAAAAAAGGTATGACTGATGGAATTCCCGTACCAGCCACTCATTGACTGACAGCTGTACTGTGTATTATATAAATATTTGCCACAGCTGCTGCAGAACATCATAATATACACCTCAGCTGCTAAGGATCCTAGGAAGCTCTTGATTTAATGGGTTGTCCAAGATTAGAAAAACATGACTGCTTTTTTCTAAAACAGCATCACATCTGTCCATAGGTTGTGTCTGTTATTGCAGTCCAGCTCCATTGAAGTAAATGGGGCTGAGCTGCAATACTCTACGGAACCTGTGGACAGGGGTCGTGTTGTTTTTGGAAGAAAGCAGCCCTGTTTTTCTAATTTTGTACAACCCCTTTAGAGGTTCTACAGATGCTGAGCTATGTATTATAAGGTATAATTACATAGTAAGGTTGAAAAAAAACACATGTCCGTCAACTTCAACCAAGGAAGGGACGGGAGAAATCATAGAACTTTGTTTTAACCCCATTGATCCAGAGGAAGATTTTTGTTTAAATAAGTACATCAATATAAAAATGACTCATAAGGCATTAACTAATCCTCCCCAAAAAGGAAAAATTCCCTCCTGATCCCAAGTGGCGATCACACTGGATCAACATATAAACAAGAATTCTACACATTGACATAGGAGCTGACAATATCCTGCTGGCCTTTGAAGCAGCTGATTGACATTGCATGCTGTTATTTAGTTTATGATTCACAAGTACACCCAGATCCTTCTCAACAAGTGACTCCCCCAGTGTAGCGCCCCCTAGGACATATGATGCATGCAGGTTCTTGGTACCCAAATGCATAACTTTACATTTATCCACATTAAACCTCATTTGCCAAGTGGACGCCCAAACACACTGTGTGTCCAAATCGGCTTACAATTTATGAACATCTTCCATAGACTGAACAATATTACACAGCTTGGTGTCATCTGCAAAAATAGAAAAAATGCTATTAATCCCATTCTCTATATCAGGGGTCTCAAACATGCGACCCACAAGGCCCCGGAGTCTGTCATCTGCTGCCCGCGGGGCACCAAAGCTCCCAAGACATCCTCGGGACAGAAGAGATTGGGCCGAAGGAGGAGCGCCACACAAATCCCCTGTAGAAAGTGCTGCACACACCCCACTGTAGAAAGTGCCACCCCCCACTGTAGATAGCACCCCACACAGCCCCTTGTAGATAGTGCCACCCCTCCTGTAGATAGCGCTCCACACACCCCACCCTGTCGACAGCGCTACACTCCCCCTTCCCTGCAGATAGCTCCGTTGCAGCTCCCACTAGGAGTGGAATCCCCAGCCAGAGAGTTGCGGACGCTCTGGCCGGGGATTTCTCTCCTGGAGGAGGCCCCGATGTCACTGTCCCATCAGAGGTATTTTATAGCAGCAATCAGTGCTGCTGGTGTTCAAGTCCCCTAGTGGGACAAAAAAAAAAGTGGAAAAGAAGGAATTATACTCATGCTATACTTTTTTCCTATAGTCCAAGCAGCAGCACTAAAACAAATGGGTTAATTCACCACTACTGGTAGGACAGGTACCAAGAAAAAAATATTATTAACTAGACTACTAATAGGACCTTCTCTCCACCTCTTCCCCTGTGTTTTAAAAAGAATACCTTATATGCAGAACAACTAATTTATTGGGAGGGATACAACGCTGTGCTGCTGCTTGGACTATAGGAAAGAAGAATAGCATAAGGGTATGTTCACACGCTTAACAAAAAACGTCTGAAAATACAGAGCTGATTTCAGAGAAAACAGCCTCTGATTTTCATGCGTTTTTTAAGCTAAGGGTATGTTCACACGATGAGAAACATTTAGGGTATGTTCACACGATGAGAGGCATTTACGTGTGAAAAGACAGACTGTTAACAGCTGCCTCGTTTCACACGTAATTGCTCCTCCTCGCATTTTGCGAGCCGTCTGAGACGCTCGTAAATCTTGAGCTGTGCTTCATTGAGTTCAATGAAGAACAGCTCAAATTACGTGGCAAAGTGCCCTGCACTTCTTTGCCGAGGCAGTCCATTTACGCGTCGTCGTTTGACAGCTGTCAAACGACGACGCGTAAATTACAGGTCGTCTGCACAATACGTCGGCAAACCCATTCAAATGAATGGGCAGATGTTTGCCGACGTATTGTAGCCCTATTTTCAGGCATAAAACGAGGCATAATACTCCTCGTTTACGCCTGAAAATAGGTCGTGTGAACCCAGCCTCAATTGTGAAAAGACAGACTGTTTACAGCTGCCTCGTTTCACACGTAAATGCTCCTCGTAATTTACGAGGCGTCTGTGACGCTCGTAAATCTTGAGCTGTTCTTCATTGAGTTCAATGAAGAACGGCTAAAAATACCGTTGCAAAGAAGTGCCCTGCCCTTTTTTTCCGAGGCAGTCAATTTACGCGTCGTCGTTTGACAGCTGTCAAACGACAACGCGTAAATTACAGGTCGTCTGCACAATACGTCGGCAAACCCATTCTATTGATTAGGCAGATGTTTGCCGACGTATTGTAGCCCTATTTTCAGGCGTAAAACGAGGCATAATACGCCTCGTTTACGCCTGAAAATAAGTCGTGTGAACCCAGCCTGAAAATGAAATTTGGAGCTTCTTTTAAGACTTCTTTTCAGGCGTTTTTTGAGGCGTTTTTCATAGTGTTCATTGGAAAATCAGCTCCAAAAAACGCCTCAAGAAGTCACATGCCACTTCTTTTTACGGAGCGTCTTTTTACGCTCCGTTTTTTTAAGCAGAGGCATAAAAATATGCCCTGTATGAACTAAATGCTGTTTTTCCCATTGATTTCAATGGGCAGATGTTTGTAGGCGTTCAGCTTCCGTTTTTTCAGGCATTTTTTGAGGCGTAAATGCCCCGAAATATGCCTGAAAACACTGCGTGTGAACATACCCTCAGTATAAACCCTTCTATCCTGTTTTCCAAAGCAGCAGCACAGAAACAAATGGGATATAGCAAGATTACACGGGTGGGCAAGATGAAGACAAAACTAATCGACCGGAGGCTGCTTCCTCTGAAGCCCCAATGTGTAGTCTATAGTTCTTTATAAAGGTGTTTGCGTAAGACCACGAAGCCGCTGCACAGATCCGTTCTACTGGAAACCTCTCCGCCCATGAAGATGCCATTGCTCGGGTTGAATAGGAAACCGGCACCTCTGCTGGAATTAAATTTGACTTCTTTTGATTTATAAGCCAACCTAAGTTGACAAAAAACATCATCACTTCCTGGAGCTGATTCTAAAGCTGACTGGCCAACCTGACCATCAGTAACCAATCGTTCAAATATGACACAATCATGATTCCTCTATTTCTCAGATTCACCATCATGGCTGCCACCACTTTCATAAAAATCAAAGGGGCTGAAGACAGCCTGAACGGAAGACACGTAAACTGGTAGTGTTTCATTACACCCTCTACTGGAACGGTCACTCTTAGAAACTTTCTGCAAGATCTTTCTATGGGGATGTGTAGATACGGATGTAGCCATCTTTATCTTGACTCTGATAACTTGCTGCAGCGTGATATCACACAAAAAAAGCCATTGAAAAGTCATTTAAAAAGTCAAGATAAAGGATCTTTCCACTGTATATTTAATACGTTAAAAGTCAAGATAAAGATGGCTACATCTGTATGCATCGATGAGGTCCAAAGTGACAATGAAGTCTCCCTCTTCCAGAAGAGCCGTGGCGGATCTTATAGTCTCCATCCGAAACTTGTGTTTTGTTACGAAATTATTCAAGTACCTTAGATCTAAAATGACCCTGGTTCCATCTGGTTTTGGAACCAGGAATGAAGGAGAATAGAAACCTTTGCCTCTTGAGAGTTGAGCAATTTCTTCTAACACCCCCTTGTGGATAAATTCTCTGATAGAGGCTATGGGAACATCCTTTGCTTGGGGATGTGGAGGTAAGTAAGTGACCTAGAATCGTGGCTGTGGGAGGGACTGAAAATCTATCCTGTAGCCTTCTGAGATGACCCGTACAATCCAGGGATCTAAGCCTCGATCCTGCCAGACCGTGGCAAACTCCTGAAGTCTTCCTCCCAGTGGTGGCAACCTGGCGTCAGAAATTGTAGGAGGAAGAGGAGGATGGAATAGATCTACCCCTTCCACGAGATCTGCGAGAACTTCCCATTTGGAAAGCCGAGCCTCCTTCTTCAAAGCAAAATCTCCCCCTGAAATTTCTAGCCACAGCCGCCGAGGCGGAACCTCTGCAAGGAAATCTTCTTCTGGGTCTTTGAAACAAAGGATGGGACTTCCCTTTCTTATCTGAGAGTTTCTCCATCAGTTCATCTAAAAAAGCCTTCTAGGCTTATACTCCATAGCGCATAAGGCATTTTTCGATTTCCCATCCGCCAACCATGGTTTTAGCCATATTGCTCTACAGCCAGCAACAGATAACGCCATGCTTGTGGCGGATACTCTGATAGACTGACTAAAGGCATCACTGAGGAAATCTGTGGCCAAAGCCATGTATCTGAAAGATTTTAGGAGATCATCCCTCTAGACACCATCCCGAATATCCTCCTGCAACTGAGCTAGCCAGCTCTTGAGACTTTTGACTACAGCTGAGCTGGCAATCGCTACTTTGGAGTGTGCTACTCCGGCATCATATCATTTGCATCAGCCTTGCGATTAAGGGGCTCTCTAAGACTAGCCCCATCCTCAACTGGCACCAGGGTTCTTGTGGATAATTTTGCCACAGCTACATTGTCCTCAGGAGAATACTCCCACTCCTTAATCTGCTCTTCCTCAATCTGAAAAATTAGCTTAAAACGTTTGTTGGTTAATGGATCCTTATCTGGTGAATCCAATTCCCATTTCATTAAGAACTTTGCTGTTGATTTGGGTTTCTTCTGCATCTCCTGGATTTCTGATACAACATCACTCTCACAGCCTGAATAAGGCGGTTTATCTTCTCAAGGGGGAAAAAAAGACCCCATAGGATTCTTTTCCTCTTCTGATGCAAAAGTATAAACCTCATCTATGACCTGTAGGTCATCATACGACAACAAAGAAGCATCCTCTCTATGGGCCCTTCTTTTGGGTCTGAAAAGGTGGTTGTACGATGCCTGAGAGCGAGCAGATCCTAGTTCTCTGATCGATTCCCCAACGCACTCCTTTATAAAAAACTTTATCTCACGGGACATTGCGGTAGACAAACCCCCTTCCGACTTCACACATCTCTGCACAAGCTGTCTTGACAACCATCAGGCAATGGGGTCTCACATTTCTCACATGAAAAGTGCTTTCTATTAGACAAGGATTTTCCACTCCTTTGCTCATATCTTCTGGAGTCCTCTGACTCACTACTGGACAAAAGATAAATAATAAATAAAATATAAAAATATAAATAATAAAAGCTCTAAGGCCCTGGAGGTGGAGGCGTTTTTTTCCCGCGAGTGGAAAAACCGTCTCGTGGGAAAAAGAAGCGACATGCCCTATCTTCGGGCGTTTACGTCTTTGACCTGCCATTGAGATCAATGGGAGGCAGAGAAAGCGTATTTCACTGCGTTTTTGCACGGGGTACTCAATGGCCGTGGGCGAAAGTGCCACGAAAAACGCAGCGAAAAGTGCAGCAAACGGCGTGCAGGCAGATCAAAATCTGCCTCAAAATTCCAGACGGAATTTTGAGGCAGAATTTTCTGCTTGCAAAAACTCAGTGTGAACATAGCCTAAACAATAAAAATAAATAATCCAAAAGATAAGTAATAAATAAAAAGCAATCACATGACACCCCCAAAAAGTAAACTTACTTTGGAAGGCTAACAGAAGGCACAGCAGCCTATGTAGAAACATCAAGAAACTAAAGAGACCCTAATAGTTGGCAGGTATATGAATAAATAAAACAACTAATGTGCCTAAGGCACAATGAAACGTAATTTTCCAACTACTAAATCAAATGAAAGTAAAATATAACTTTAAAGGATATGCATTTAAGATGTCCAAAGGAAAGAACATACAACATGTACAATAGTTAAAATTTATCCAAGGTCGGCTAGCACAAAGTCTAGGTGAAATGTGCGTTGCTATAGCGTGGATAAGTATCTTTGATACGTGAGTATAACTGCTTAGGTCAGCAGCTGCAGACTGCTGAGTCATTTGCTGTGTCACAGTATGATTCTCGTATAGACATTGGTGTTTAAAAATATAGTAGCCCCCCCCCCCCGACATGTTTCGCTGCAGACACAGCGTCCTCAGGAGATCAAAATGGGGATAATGAACGCGCGTTCAAGTTCCTCTTTCTTTAAAGCCTCGGGCGTCCATCCCAAAGGGTCCACCTGTGTTAGAGCCAATGAGATCCCCTAACCCGGGGCGAGCCTCCATACAGCAAGATTGGCATAGAAATTAGCCAATTGGGAGGATAAGCAAGCGCTCCAACCAGTGCATGTGAAATACGCATGCACATAGCGTCCAAACCTGAACATAGCCGATTTCGTAGCCATCTCAAGGAGGTAAGAGTGCCCATGTCTGGGCACTTAGAGTCTACAGTGCTTGAATTCTGCAAACAAAGGTAACAGGTAATTAGTATAGAAACTAGAGCAAAAAGAGTCCGTAACTATCAAATTTGCAAAAATAGAATATCTTTATTATTTAACCAAAAATAGAGAATCTAAAACAAGTCCGTTTCTGGATAAGCGTTCACATGTACAATTATCAAAAATCTGTACAGACAATATATAGCATGAGAAGTCACATAGTTGTTATCTCCCAAGTAAGGGATATATCCATATGTCAGGACAGAAAGGAGGAAGTGAAGCGCTCGAAATAAGAGCTTACACCTGATGCAAGTGACAGGTGCAATAAATGTGTATAAGACCCGACAGAACCTCAATGGTGTGCTTACCCATGCTCAGTAGTGTAGTTGGGTGACCCAGTAAGTGAGGTAGCGCCCCGACGCACGTTTCGCATGTAGCTTTTTCAAGGGGTGCCGTTTCCCTGTCAGTACCCAGTTTAAAACCTAAACCATGGTGGTCATGTGGTCTGTTCATGGCCAATCCGTGCTGGTCGTAACGGCGCATGAGTGTGATTTTCATAAGGACACGAGAGTACCGCCACCGGGCGTCATTGCTCATCAGCGCATGCGCGAATCCCAGGACGTGTCACCAGGGAAACAGCACAGGCGCATAGAGCGATAGCTGACGGCCGGCGGGGGGAGTCCGCGTCCCTCATCACTGATCATGCGCAACCCCAGCACCGATGCAAGGTGTAAGTAAAAGTCACATTTATAAAACCCAATCTAACTAAATATACACAGAGTGTAATTAGTACATTTAAATTTATAATGGAATATGCAAGTATAGTAAGCTATGTGTTAGTGCCCTCTTGTGGATGTATTGAAAATGAATAAAGTATGTGGGGTAACAGAAGAAAAAGAAAAAATGAAAGTTGCAAAAGAAGTATCAATATATATAAATATATATAGTTAAAGTAAAATACAGTGCTTCAACATAATAATTAATATACAAACACCAAGTGATCAATTCATCATTGTATAGTAAATCATATATAAACAAAAGTGAATAAGGCGATACACAGTACACAGAATAAAATAAAGTGTTACGGTGCCAGGAAAGGAAAAGAAGAGGCACAAAAAATAATAAATACAATAAAATATGAAATACATAATAATCAAAGTGTATAATAATACTCAAAAAGTGAGAAGTGTGAAATAATTACCAAAATAGTGAAATATAGCCACTGGTATGAATTACATATAAGGTAACAGGTAAGTAATAGATTACTTTTCTTCACTTGTCACATTTTATTTTGGGGGAGGTATATCGATGATATACTTATTTTTTGGGAAGGTGACAAGGCCCACTTTTTCGATTTCATGGCCATCCTAAACAATAATCCATATTGGGATGAAATTTACTTACCAAATACATACTAAAGAAATTAACTTCCTTGATCTTCAAATCTCCTTGGACCCTGGTGGCGGTGTCCAGACTAACATCTTTCGAAAGGAAACTGCCACAAATAGTTTCCTACATTGGGGGAGCTTTCACCCACCGGCACTTAAGAAAGGTATCCCCATAGGGCAATACTTAAGAGCCAAAAGAAATTGCTCAGAGGAACATATGTTTAAATTGGAATGTAATATGTTATATCACAAATTCCTGGCACGTGGATATCCAAAGAAGACTCTACATAGAGCCTATGCTAGAGCCAGGGCAACCCCAAGAGAAGACTTACTTTATGGCAAAAAGAAGAACAATAATACAAATAATGACAAACAATCCTCCCTTATTAGATGTATAGGGAACTTCGATACCTGTTCCACTCAAATCTTGAACATCTTACAAAAACACTGGTCCATTTTACAGGCAGACCTCCGTGATGCAATTTCTGGTGCCCCTAACGTTACCTACCGGAGAGGCAAGAATCTTCGGGAATTTCTTACACACAGCCATTATTCTGAACCATACATTTCACAAAACAGTTGGCTTCCACCCCCACACATGAGTCCTTCCCATGTGGCAGATGTTCTTTCTGCCCCTTTATGCCCATTACTAAGACTTTTTGTAATCCATTTGATGGAAAGAATTTTACCATCAAACAATTCATCAATTGTCAAAGTAGTGGTATTGTATATGCTGCCAAGTGTCCGTGCCCCAAATTGTATGTGGGCAAGTACATCCAACAACTCAGGAGAAGGATCTCCAAACATATTAGTACCATCAACACCAAAGAGGATACACCTCTTTCCAAACATATCAGATCCATCCATCATGGTAATACCAGCGCCCTCCAATTTTAGGGTATTATCCAGATCAAACTGGGTCCTAGGGCTGGAAATCTGGACAAAAAGCTGATGCAAGAAGAAGCCAGATGGATCCACAGACTAAGTTCTTTAAGTCCCAACGGGCTAAATGAAGGCTTTACTTTTATAGCCTTCTTTTAGATCGCTCATTCTTGCATTTACTTATTTACCCTTATAAGTATCCTATTTATTGATAAATTGTTGATCGTATTTCAATACTCATGCAATGACAACACTAACTCTATTATCATTGTGATTACACATATGGTATTCCTATCTACTTATATATCTATATACATAAGTGTCATGTTATTAGAATTTATGTCCATTTTGGTTTGATACTCATTTTCAACATTATTCCCTTCCTTTCCTTAAACAGAATACATCTTAAATCATGATCTGTTTATCAGATGTAATCTTCTAAACTGCAGCGTATTGGTCAGCTGCTTCCTTGAGTGTGTACCGATATATTTATTTACTCACTATTTGACAATACTGACTAATTTCCTTTAGCGTCTCCACATATCGTTCAAATTTGCCTGCCCTAAATAGCTCCAGTGTACTTTTTCGGATATGGCCTTTCTAATTGGGAACTATCATGTACTTCGTTCCCCATTATTACAATCTATTACTTACCTGTTACCCTTGTTTGCAGAATTCAAGCACTGTAGACTCTAAGTGCCCAGACATGCGCACTCTTACCTCCTTGAGATGGCTACGAAATCGGCTATGTCCAGGTCTGGATGCTTTACACATGCGTACTTCACATGCACTGGTTGGAGCGCTTGCTTATCCTCCCAATTGGCTAATTTCTATGCCAATCTTGCTGTATGGAGGATCGCCCCAGGTTAGGGGCTCTAACACAGGTGGACCCTTTGGGATGGACGCCCGAGGCTTTAAAGGAAGAGGAACTTGAACGCGCGTTCATTAGCCACATTTTGATCCCCTGAGGACGCTGTGTCTGCAGCGAAACATGTCGGGGGTCTACTATATTTTTAAACACCAATGTCAGGCTAGCCTCTATACGAGAATCACACTGTGACACAGCGAACGGCTCAGCAGTCTGCAGCTGCTGACCTAAGCAGTTATATTCACGTATCAAAGATACTTATCCACGCTATAGCAATGCACATTTCACCTAGACTTTGTGCTAGCCGACCTTGGATAAATTTTAAATATTGCACATGTTGTATGTTCTTTCCTTTGGACATCTTAAATGCATATCATTAAAAGTTATATTTTACTTTCATTTCATTTAGTAGTTGGGAAATTAGGTTTCATTGTGCCTTAGGTACATTATTATTTTTTTATTTTTTTATGTAGAAACATCCACGCAGACAACTGGCTGACAACAAGTGGCAATTTAAATAGGGGCAAGGGAGGGAGGGACGAGCCTGACTCCTCCCAAAATGCTCTGCTCCGACTACCTAATAGGGTGAACAAACAACTTTAAATCTCATCCCTCCCTAACAGTGCAGAAAAACCTGTACAAACAGACATACTTACATAGTCACATAGTTACATCGTTTGTACGGTTGAAAAAAGACACATGTCCATCAAGTTCAACCAAGGGATGGGAAAGGGGAAGTAAAAAATTTCTACACATAGGAGCTTATATTTTTTTGTTCTAGGAAATGATCTAAGCCTTTTTTAAAGCCATCTACTGTCCCTGCTGTGACCAGCTTCTGCGGTAGGCTATTCCATAGATTCACAGTTCTCACAGTAAAGAAGGCTTGTCGCCTCTGCAGGTTGAACCTTTTTTTTTTCCAGACGGAGGGAGTGCCCCCTTGTTTTTTGAGGGTGTTTTACATGGAACAGGATTTCACCATATTTTTTGTATGTACCATTAATATATTTATATAAGTTAATCATGTCCCCCCTTAGTCATCTTTATTCAAGGCTAAATAGGTTGAGTTCTTTTAATCTTTCCTCATAACTTAGATTCTCCATGCCCCTTATTAGCTTCGTTGCTCTTCTTTGTATTTTTTCCAACTCCAGGGCATCCTTTCTATGAACTGGAGCCCAGAACTGAAGTGCATATTCTAGATGAGGCCTCACTAATGCTTTGTAAAGTGGTAATATTACATCCCTGTCCCGTGAGTCCATGCCTCTTTTAATACACGACAATATCCTGCTGGCCTTTGAAGCTGCTGATTGACATTGCATGCTGTTATTTAGTTTATGATTTACAAGTACACCTAGATCCTTCTCAACAAGTGAATCCCCCAGTGTAGCTCCCCCTAGGACATATGATGCATGCAGGTTGTTCGTATCCAGGTGCATAACTTTACATCTATCTACATTAAACTTCATTTGTCAAGTGGACGCCCAAACACTCAGTTTGTTTAAATCCGTTTGCAATTCACGAACATCTTCCATAGACTGAACATTACTACATAGCTTGGTGTCATCTGCAAAAATAGAAATAGTGCTATTAATCCCATCTATATCATTAATAAATAAGTTGAATAATAGTGGTCCCAGCACTGAACCCTGGGGTACACCACTTATAAACGGGGACCATTCAGAGTAGGAATCATTTAGCACAACTCTCTGGATACGGTCCTTGAGCCAATTCTCAATCCAATTACAAACTATACTTTCTAAACCTATAGTCCATAATTTACCCATTAGACGTCTATGAGGGACAGTGTCAAATGCCTTTGCAAAGTCCAAAAACACTATATCCACAGCGGCCCCTCTGTCTATGCTTCTGCTCACCTCTTCATAAAAACAGATCAGGTTGATTTGACAGCTTTTGTCCTTAGTAAAACCGTGCTGGCTGTCGCTTATAATACTATTTCTTGTCACATAATTCTGTATATAGTCCCTCAATAGCCACTCAAACATTTTCCCCACAATGGATGTTAAGCTAACTGGTCTATAATTACCCGGGGAAGACCTAGAGCCCTTTTGAAAATAGGCACCACATTTGCCCTGTGCCAGTCCCTTGGTACTATACCAGTCACTAGAGAATCTCTGAATATAATGAAGAGGGGGACAGAAATGAGTGAACTAAGCTCCTTAAGAACTCTAGGGTGTAACCCATCTGGTCCCGGGGCCTTGTGTACATATATTTTATTTAATTTAGCATGCACCATATCTACATTCATCCAATTAAGTATATCAACTGATATATTAACAGCACTGGCACCAGCTACATCAGCTGCTCTTTCTTCTGTTGTATATACAGAGCTTAAGAACCCATATAGTATAAGAACCCATATAGTAACTCTGCCTTCTCTTGAGCCCCTGTGACCAACTCCCCATTACCACTATCTAGGGGTCCTACATGTTCAGACCTTGGCTTTTTTGCATTTATATACTTGAAGAATTTTTTCGGATTTGTTCTACTATCCTTGGCCACCTGCCTTTCATTTTGTATTTTTGCTGATTTTATTACCTTTTTACAGATTTTATTAAGCTCTTTATAATTAATAAAGGCTACGGCTGTACCCTCAGATTTGTATTTTTCAAATGCCCTTTTTTTGTCATGTATTTCCCTTTTTACAGAAGGTGTAAGCCATGTGGGGTTTAATTTTAGTCGTTTATACTTGTTACCTGTAGGAATAAATTTTGCACTATAATTACCCAAAGTAGATTTGAAAATCTCGCATTTATCATTTGTACCATTATTTGACATTAGTTCTTCCCAGTCTATATCCTGAATTGCAGCCCTCATCCTGGGGAAATTGGCCTTCTTATCTTGTGGATAATTTTGCCACAGCTACATCGTCCTCAGGAGTACACTCCCACTCCTTAATCTGCTCTTCCTCCCAGCCTGTGTTTGTTTTTTACAGTATATGTAAAATGTAACTATATTGTGATCACTGTTACCGAGGTTTTCACGAACATTGACATTCCCAACAAGCTCTGCATTATTAGAAATTACCAGATCCAACAGAGCTTCACCTCTAGTCGGGTCTTCCATAAATTGGTCCATAAAATTTTCCTGCAACAGTTTGAGGAAAAGTCTCCGCTTTGCAGTTGAAGCCGAACCATGACACCAATTAATATCCCGGTAATTAAAATCTCCCATTATTACTACAGTACCAGTATGTGCAGCCCGCTCTATCTGTTTATATAGCTGACCTTCCATCTTCTCAGTTATATTGGGGGGTCTATAGATTACATCAAAAGTAATTTCGTTCAGTGTTTACCTCCCTTTGTAATTCCACCCACAAGGTTTCAATCTCCTCACAATCTTCACCCTCTAATGTCTCTGTCACACTCACCTTCATATCACTTCTCACATACAGACATACACCACCCCCTTGCCTATTCGCCCTGTCTTTCCGAAACAGTGTAAAACCCTGTAGATTTACAGCCCAGTCATGTGAAGAGTTCAGCCATGTTTCAGCAACACCAACTATATCTATATTTTCTTCCAGTACCAAGGCCTCCAGCTCCCCCATTTTCCTTGCTAGACTTCTGGCATTTGTGAACATACACTTTAACTTGCCTTTAAATGTTTCACTTTCAGTATCAGAAATGTGATTATTTGACATTATTTGGGCTTTTTTATTTTCACTGCTGTTTTGTAGCGAAAGGATCTCCTTATCTTGTTGCCTAGTCCTCTCCCCACAGTCTGTTTCTCCCCCCACCAATATAGTCTGACCCCTCTCTAACCTGACTACCCCTTTATTTTCTACATTGACCTCCCTCCTCAGCCCTAGTTTAAATACTCCGACACCCCAGCTAGAAATCTCTCCTCCAGCACAGCGGACCCCCTTCCATTAAGGTGCAAATCATCTGCAGAATACAGTTTGTACCCCAATGAAAAGTCAGCCCAGTGCTCTTGGAACCCAAAGCCTTCAGGTCTACACCAGGACTTAAGCCATGCATCTATCTTCCTGAGCTCCCACTGTATTTCCTGTGATGCGCATGGCACAGGCAGTATTCCTGAGAATACAACCTTGGAGGTCCTTCCCTTCAAGCGAATAAACAAATTCCAGAAACAGGCTTCCTTTCCCCCCTGACCGGAGAACAGCTGATCCGGAGAAGGAGGAAAATACGAGCGCTGGCTCTGCCTCAAAAGCGCCTCCGAGATGGAGACACTGGCAGAACAACTCTGCCCCGCCCACACACAGGGACGAGCGCAGACACACGTCCAAAACACTGAGGCGCGGCTTTCGCGTCACAGAGCGAGAAGGAGAGAGACAGATGCCCCGCCCCCCAAGCCTCTGCTCGAAGCGGTGCCTTACTCTCCCTAAACTACAAACCGCCAAAAATAAGGACTCAACAGGGAAGCAGCGGTACTGCAATACCTAATGCGTCCCCTCAACTAAAAGACCCCTGACAGACTTAAGTACAGAGTCTTAAGTTAACGAAAACCAGGATCCCAAACACAGCAAAGGGATCCCAGTAGTAACACAAGGGAAAAAGGAGGAGACACAAAAAAAGACACAAGGGAAGAGGAGAGAAGGTCCTATTAGTAGTCTAGTTAATAATTTTTGTTTCTTGGCACCTGTCCTACCAGTAGTGGAGAATTAACCCATTTTTTTCTGTGCTGCTGCTTTGGACGACAAGGAAATAAAAGTTATATGTTACAAAAACTGCTTTTTTTCCTATAAGTCTTTTATTATAGGAAAAAAAAAGAAAAAAGTTAAAAAAATGTACACATATTTGGTATCACCGCGTTCGTAATGACCAAAACGATAAAAATATGTTCTTTTTCCAGCACGGTGGACACCGAAAAAAACCCAAAACGCCAGAAACACAATTTTTTAGTCACCACCCCTCACAAAATATAAAATAAAAAGTGATCAATAAGTTGCATGCACCCCAAAATAGTACCAATACAACTACAATCCGTCCCACAAAAAACAAGCCCTTACACTGCTTTTTTGACTGAAAAATAAAAGCGTTATGGCTCTCAGAATATGGTGACACAAAAAATAAATTATTTTATAAAAAAGGGATTTTATTGCGCAAACGCTGCAAAACATAAAAAAATTATATACATATGGTATCGCCGTAATCGTATCGACCCGCAGAATAAAGTAAAATTGTCATTTATAGCCCATGGTGAACGCTGTAAAAAAATAAATGAATAAAAATCATTGTCAGAATTGATGGTTTTTGGTCACCTTGCTTGTCAAAAGTGGAATAAAAAGTGATCAAAAAAATTGCATGTACCCCAAAATAGTCCCAATGAAATCTACAGATTGTCCCACAAAAAAAAAGCCCCCACACAGCTCCGGTGAAGAAAAAATAAAGAAGTTCTGGCTCTCAGAATATGACGATGCAAAATGTGCAGTGTTCCAAAAGCGGATAAGATCAGGCGCCATTTATCAGTGTGACACCGGCCACATATCTGCGGATTATTATTTATTTACCGCATTATTATACCCTCTTATTATACCCTGATGTACTCCGCACAGATTATATACCCTGATGTACTCCACACAGTTTACATATACCGTAATGTACTCCGCACAGTTTACATATACCCTGATGTACTCCGCACAGATTACATAATCCCTGATGTACTCCACCCAGTTTACATATACCCTGATATATTCCGCACAGTTTACATATACCCTGATGTACTCCGCACAGCTTACATATACCCTGATGTACTCCGCACAGCTTACATATACCCTGATGTACTCCGCACAGATTACATATACCCTGATGTACTCCGCACAGATTACATATACCCTGATGTTCTCCGCCCAGTTTACATATACCGTGATTTAATCCGCACAGTTTAAATTATACCGTGATGTACTCCGCACAGATTACATATACCCACACATTATAAACTGAAATACCAGCAAAACCCTAAACAGAACTACTACCAAGCTAAATCCACGCTCCAAAAGCCAAATGGCGTTCCCTCCCTTCTGAACCCTACAGCATGCCCAAACATCAGTTTACATCCACATACACTACCGTTCAAAAGTTTGGGGTCACCCAGACAATTTTGTGTTTTCCATGAAAACTCACACTTATATTTATCAAATGAGTTGCAAAATGACTAGAAAATATAGTCAAGACATTGACAAGGTTAGAAATAATTAATTTTATTTGAAATAATAATTTTCTTCTTCAAACTTTGCTTTCGTCAAAGAATGCTCCATTTGCAGCAATTACAGCATTGCAGACCTTTGGCATTCTAGCTGTTAATTTGCTGAGGTAATCGGGAGAAATTTCACCCCATGCTTCCAGAAGGCCCTCCCACAAGTTGGATTGGCTTGATGGGCACTTCTTGCGTACCATATGGTCAAGCTGCTCCCACAACAGCTCTATGGGGTTGAGATCTGGTGACTGCGCTGGCCACTCCATTACAGATAGAATACCAGCTGCCTGCTTCTTCCCTAAATAGTTCTTGCATAATTTGGAGGTGTGCTTTGGGTCATTGTCCTGTTGTAGGATGAAATTGGCTCCAATCAAGCGCTGTCCACAGGGTATGGCATGGCGTTGCAAAATGGAGTGATAGCCTTCCTTATTCAAAATCCCTTTTACCTTGTACAAATCTCCCACTTTACCAGCACCAAAGCAACCCCAGACCATCAAATTACCTCCACCATGCTTGACAGATGGCGTCAGGCACTCTTCCAGCATCTTTTCAGTCGTTCTGCGTCTCACAAATGTTCTTCTGTGTGATCCAAACACCTTAAACTTCGATTCGTCTGTCCATAACACTTTTTTCCAATTTTCCTCTGTCCAATGTCTGTGTGCTTTTGCCCATATGAATCTTTTCTTTTATTAGCCAGTCTCAGATATGGCTTTTTCTTTGCCACTCTGCCCTGAAGGCCAGCATCCCGGAGTCGCTTCTTCACTGTAGACGTTGACACTGGCGTTTTGCGGGTACTATTTAATGAAGCTGCCAGTTGAGGACATGTGAGGCGTCTATTTCTCAAACTAGAGACTCTAATGTACTTGTCTTGTGGCTCAGTTGTGCAGCGGGGCCTCCCACTTCTCTTTCTACTCTGGTTAGAGCCTGTTTGTGTTGTCCTCTGAAGGGAGTAGTACACACCGTTGTAGGAAATCTTCAGTTTCTTGGCAATTTCTCGCATGGAATAGCCTCCAATTCTAAGAACAAGAATAGACTGTCGAGTTTCACATGAAAGCTCTCTTTTTCTAGCCATTTGGAGAGTTTAATCGAACCCACAAATGTAATGCTCCAGATTCTCAACTAGCTCAAAGGAAGGTCAGTTTTATAGCTCCTCTAAACAGCAAAACTGTTTACAGCGGTGCTAACATAATTGCACAAGGGTTTTCAAGTGTTTTCTAAACATCCATTAGCCTTCTAACACAGTTAGCAAACACAATGTACCATTAGAACACTGGACTGATGTTTGCTGGAAATGGGCCTCTATACACCTGTGTAGATATTGCATTAAAAACCAGACGTTTGCAGCTAGAATAGTCATTTACCACATTAACAATGTATAGAGTGTATTTCTGATTAATTTAATGTTATCTTCATTGAAAAAAACTGTGTTTTTCTTTCAAAAATAAGGAAATTTCTAAGTGACCCTAAACTTTTGAACGGTAGTGTATATGGCATCGCCTTACCCGGGAGAACCCGCTTAACATTTTATGAGGTATTTGTCTTCAGTGGCACAAATTGGGCACAACATATTGTGCACTAAAATGGCATATCAGTGGAAAATTTTAATTTTCACTTTGCACCATGCGCTGCGGATTAACACCTCCGCGCACCACGACGTAATAACAGGTAGTAGTGCATGGGGTGATGTATGGAGTGGGCTCACGTGCTGAGCCCGCTCCATACGCTGCGGGTGTCAGCTGCTTATTACAGCTGACACCTGGGACTAACAGACAGGAACAACGATCACTCTGTTACAGAAGCTTGTAAAAATGACTATACTGAAATACATTAGTATTGCAGTGTATTGTACCAGCGACCTAACGATCGCTGGTTCAAGTCCCCTAGGTGGACTAATAAAATGTGTAAAACAAAAGTAAATAAGAATAAATATAGAGAACCCCCACTTTTCCAATTTTGCCTCTAAAGTTATGTAAAAAAAAAAAAACAATTGGTATCGCTGTGTCCGTAAAAGTCTGAACTATTACAATATATCATTATTTAACTTGCACGATGAATGCCGTAAAAAAGAAAGAATTTAAAACGCCAAAATCTCCGTTTTTTGGTCACCTTAGCTCTCAAAACAATTGTAATAAAAAGTGATCAAAAAGTTGTATGTACCAAAGAATGGTACCAATAAAAAATACAGCTCGTCCCGCAAAATATAAGCCCTCACACCGCTCAGTCGAAAAAAAAAAAACAGTTATGCTTCTCGGAATGTGGTGAAACAAAACAATTAGTTTTTTTAACAAATAGTTTTTATTTTGTAAAAGTATTAAAATATAAAAAAAAATCAATATAAATTTGGTATCACTGTAATCGTATTGAGCCGCAGAATAGATTTAAGTTGTCGTGTTATGTTTAGTATGAATCGCAGTTTTTTCCAATTTCAGCCCGCAAAATGTTTCTTTTTTTGTCTACCAGTACATTATATGGTACATTGAATAGTGTCAATAGAAACGACAACACCTCCCGCAAAAAATACACACTACTCTATTGACGGAAAAATAAAAAAGTTATGGCTCTTGGAAGGCGGGGAGTGAAAGACGAAAATGAAAAAGCAAAAAATTGATCAGTCCTGAAAGGGTTAATTAATTACTAATGAAAATACATTTATGACCACATGTGGGGTATAGCCGTACTCAAGAGAAATTGCTTCACAAATATTGGGGTGCTTTTTCTCCTGTATCCTTTGTGAAAATGAAAAAATGCAACATTTTAGTGGAAATAATGTTGACATTCATTTTCACGGCCTAATTCTAATGAATTCTGCAAAAGACCTATGGGGCCTAAATGCTCACTATACCCCTAGATAGAATCCCAAAGGTGTGTAGTTGCCCAAATGGGGTCACTTTTGGGGGGTTTCCACTGTTTTGATCCCTCAGGGGCTTTGCAGATGCGACATGACACCGGAAAACCATTCCAGCTAAATTTGAGCTCCGAAAGCCAAATTGCGCTCCTTTCCTTCTAAGCCCTTCCGTGTGTCCAAACAGCAGTTTATTACCATATATGGGGTATTGCCATAATCGGGAAAAATTGCTTTACAAATGATATGGGGCTTCATTTATATATATATTTATATATATATATATAAACAATTCCTTGAGGGGTCTAGTTTCTACAATGGGGTCACCTTTGGGGGGTTTCCAATGTTTTGGTCCCTCAAGGGCGTTGCAAACGTGACATGGCATCGAAAACCATTCCAGTAAAATCTGCGCTCCAAAATCCAAATGGTGCTCCTTCTCTTCTGAGCCCTCTAGTTGGTCCAAGCAGTAGTTTATTACCACATGTGGGATATTGCCGTAATCGGGAGGAATCGCTTTACAAATTTTGTTGTGCTTTTTACTCTTTAATCCTTGTAAAAATTTAAATTGTCTGTTTCAGAAAAAAGTAGATTTTCATTTTCGCAGAATAATTCCAATAAATTTAGCAAATAACCTGTGGGGTCAAGAAGCTAACTATACCCCTAAATAAATCCTTGGGGGGTGATGTTTCCAAAATGGGGTCACTTTTGGGGAGTTTACACTGTTTTGGCACCACAAGACCTCTTCAAACCTGACATGGTGCATAAAATATATTCTAAAAAAAGGAGGCCCCAAAATCCACTATGTTCTCCTTTGCTTCTGAGGCCTGTGTTTCAGTCCATTAACACATAAGGGCCACATGTGAGGTATTTCTAAAAACTGCAGAATCTGGGCAATAAATATTAAGTTGCGTTTATCTTGTAAAACCTTCTGTCTTACGGAATTTTTTTTATTAAAAATGAATTTCGCCCAAAAAAATTAAGTAACAAGTAAAATAGTAGCATGGCGGTGTGCAGGAGTGAAATAACGAGTCTAAAAGGGGCATTGCCGTGGGAATGGGCGAAAGCATCACAGAACGAGTCAGAAAGGAGTGTGGTTGCAGGCAAAGACAAATGCAACACAGAACGAGTAAAATAGGAGCGTAGCCGCGTGCAGAGGTGAAAGACCCTGTCTAATAGGGGTATTGACACGGGAAGGGGCTAAAGCGTCACAGAATAGGTCCGAAAGGAAAGTGGCAAAGGCAAAAGCAAAAAACAACGAGTAAAATAGGAGCATAGCCAGATGCAGGGGTCAAAGAACGAGTCTGAATTGGGCATTGCCGCGGGAAGAGGAAAAAGCGTCACAGAACGAGTCAGAAAGGAGCAGTGTGAGGTTTTGTGAGGCAAGAGCTCCTGTAAGACACAGAGCTTGTTAAGCTCCAGTTACCAGGGAATCTGCTCTCTCTTCCCTAGGGAGCAAGTTAGGTCCTCAGATGGGGAAGACCATTAAGTCTTAGGTCCCTGCTCCCTGTGCTAGGCCGTGGAGTAGTGAAGTCCAGCAACTGGCCCAAACAAACCAGGACTAGCTAGCTGCTGAGAGACGTATGAGGTTGGGAAGGGATGGCAGGGATGTCTCCCCCTCTCTCTCTTCAGAGAACACCAGCAAAGCCGGGGACCTTAAGGTCAGAGAAGAAGTGTGGCCTGTCTGGGGCCCTAGGAAGGAGTTCCTGAAGAAGTGAGCTTCCCAGGGAAGGAGCGTGGGGAGAACGCCGGTCCCGGGAGTCGTTGGTAAACTTCAGCTCACAGGGAACCGCCTGGCTGAATATGAGATGGCTGGTGAAAAATTGAAGAAGCTCCGGGAGGAGCTCCGTGTGGAGAGGGCAAAGGTGAACATCACAAGCTGCAATAAGAGTCCCGGAATCGCAGAAAAAATCTAAAAGATAAAAGTGGAAATAATTTGCCTGGAAGACCATCGCCTTGGCCTGGTCGAGGGTTGCGGACCTTTTAAAGAGAAGATGCTGAATGCCCGGTTCAGCACAATGTCCGAAGGGCTTCGGGCATAGAGTCATTCGGGGAGAAGGAAGATGGCATCGCTCCAACTCTGGCTGATGGCCTGCATAAGTCATCACAGGCCTCATACAGTGGATCCCTGGCAGAGCAGGTTGCGCTTCCAAGGTAAGGGTCATCTCAGGTAGGAAGCCGCAAGGACTTGGATGACCTGGCCAGCAGCGGGCGAGGGGGTGCATTAATGTCCGTCATCCGGCAACTGGAGTCACCAGTCCCAGACCTTCGCTCTTTCTCCTTTGGTGAAGAACTGGGTCTGGACATAAAGGTACCTGCGAGAAGAAGGAAGCAAGCAACACCTGAAGTAGGACTGGTGTACACCCCCCCCCGCACCCTGAGCTGTCTGCAAAGTCGGTTTGCTGTGCAAGCTCCGTGTCCCAGCCTAGCATGGTTACTGAAGTGTGCATGGTGCAAGGGAGCGGGGAGAGCATACTTTTTAAAATGCTGTTCGGCAGGCGGCCGAGAGGCTTGACAGTATGCTGAATGATGTAGGGGCTGCTGGAGCTTCGTGCCACTCCCCAGGGGCAGAGGGGAGTGGCCAAGTTCCGGTGGCCATAATGTTGGCTGCAGCATCGACTGCAGTGCCGGCAGCAGTATCGGCACCAGCGTCCCTAGCCGCTTCTGTGAAGTCTCGTGTTGGCGGCGGGGATGCCGATGCTCGAGGACGTGGAGGAGTCATCAAAAGTTGTGGAGTTACAGTGAATACCCCAGTACAGGGGAAAAAAAGTCGAAGCAAAAGTCAGTCCTCAGGGGAAAGCCTCGTCCCAGCCAGTCATTGTCCAGGGTCCTTTGCCAATGCAGTGACCTCGCTGGTGGAGGTTAACTGTGAGGCTGACTCAGCCGGGGAGGGACCTAACAGAGGTAGGTGGCCTGGAGAGTCAGTGAAGAGAGGCAAAACACCAGCCCAGCTATGGAGGATGTTGAGGCGGAAGTTGGACAGGGAACAGGGTGATGCCCAGGAGACTGGGTTGAACTCTGCCTCTGTTCAAGTAGCTGCTGAGACTCTGGAGGACAGCGAGCTGGATGAGGAAGTCAGGCAGGCCTCCCATTATGAAAGTATGGATGAGGGCAATTGGGAGTGGCTAGAGCAAAGGAGGAGACTGGGTAAAAAGAAAAAGAAGAAGAAGAAGAAGAAGCATAATGGGGATGGAAGATCTCCCCCCCTGAGCCAAGTGTCTGAGGAAGGCAACACCGGCTCTACTCTGGTTGGTCTCTCCAGTCGCTACAGGGACCTTGAAGACATATCTCCTTCCTCTCACGAGGAGGAAGTTGAGGGTCCTGGACCGAAGGAGCAGGTGGTTACGGAGTCTTCGAGGGGCACCAAGTACCCTCTTCTTCAAGTACCCTCAGGAGGGGGGACTGGCCCGGTGACCGGAGGTAAAGAGGATCCAGAGGGTGGGAAAGTCATGGATACGTCAAGCTCCCTGAAAAGATGCAAGGGGTCCTCTTCCTCAGAATCTGAGATAAGGGGGAGGGAGAAGAAAAAGGCTGTCAATCTCCAAATATGGCTGCACTCATTGACGCTAGCGTCAATTTATGTTGCTAGCATTAAGGCGGATGCGGCTAGATTTATGGCCTTTGATTTTCTCAGCCGGGGTGAAGCTGCCATCTTATTTTTGCAAGAGACCCGGCTGTCAGATTGGCAGCAACATAACCCCTTCCCGACATTTGACATATCCATATGCCAAAGTCGGGTAGGGGAAGTATGGAGTGGGCTCACGGAGTGAACCCGCTCCATACGATGCGGGTGTCGGCTGTTTGTTACAGCCGACACTTCAGAGTAATGAGCGGCATCATGCCCGAGCGCGATCCCGCTCGTTTAACTCGTTAAATGCTGCGGTCAATAGCAATCGTTAGCGAGAGGGGGGCTACACAATCACGGGGGGGGGGGGGGGGAATGGTTGCTATGGCTGCCTGGGGACCTAATGAAGGCCCCCAGGTCCACCATCTTTATGCACCTATTAGGGCTTAATAGTTGCCTGTCAGAATTACGATATACTACAATACATTAGTATTGCAGTACATCGTGCAAGCGATCTAACGATTGCTGGTTGAAGTCCCCTAGGGGGACTAATAAAAAAAGTAAAAATTAGTAAGGCCTCATGCACACGAACGTATTTTTGTCCTCCCGTAAATACTGGCGTAAATACGAGTACTTGGTCACACGTATTCAACCCATATTGCACCAGTATTTACGGGCCCGTGCCCGTAAATACGGGTCCGGTGTCACCAGTATTCCACCCGTATTTACGGGCACGTTTTCGCTGCAAAATTGCACTGCACTAATCGGCAGCCCTTCTCTCTATCAGTGCAGGATAGAGAGAAGGGACAGCCCTTTCCGCAGTAAAAGTAAAAGAAATTCATACTTACCCGGCCGTTGTCTTGGTGACGCGTCCCTCTCTTGACATCCAGTCCGACCTCCCTGGATGACGTGGCAGTCCATGTGACCGCTGCAGCCAGTGATTGGCCTGTGATTGGCTGCAGCGGTCACATGGGCTGAAACGTCATCCCGGGAGGCCGGACTGGAGGAAGAAGCAGGGAGTTCTGGGTAAGTATGAACTTTTTTTTACAGGTTGATCTATATTGTGATCGGAAGTCACTGTCCAGGGTGCTGAAAGAGTTACTGCCGATCGTTTAACTCTTTCAGCACCCTGGACAGTGACTATCCCCTGACGTCGCCTAGCAACGCTCCCGTAATTACGGGTGCACACACGTAGTCACCCGTAATTACGGGAGCCCCATAAACTTCTATGGGCCTGCCGGTGCCGTAATTACGGCCTGAAATAGGACATGTTCTATATTTTTCAACGGCACGGGCACCTTCCTGTAAGCATACGGGAGGTACCCGTGGCCAATAGAAGTCTATGGACCCGTAATTACGGGGCGTAATTACGGCCCGTAATTACGGCCCGTGATTACGGGCGTTTTTATGTTCGTGTGCATGGGGCCTTAAATAAAGTTTTTTTTTTGTGTAAAAAAATAAATTTTAAATTAAAAGTTAAAAAGACCCACCTTTTCCCATTTTCCCCCTAGAGCATAGTAAAATAAATAAATAAATAAATAAACATAATTGGTATTGCCGCGTCCGTAAAAGTCTGAACTATTACAATATATCATGATTTAACCCGCACGGTGAACGCCGTAAAAAAAATAATTTGTAAACGCCAGAATCTCTATTTTATGGTCACCTAATCTCCCACAAAAAATTAAATAAAAAGTGATCAAACAGTCGCATGTACCCCAAAATTGTATTATTAAAAACGACAGCTTATCCCGCAAAAAAATAGCCCTCATACCACTTAATCGACGGAAAGATAAAAAAGTTATAGCTCTCAGAATTTGGTGACACAAAATACATTTTCTTTTTTACACTTAGGCTTTTACTTGTAAAAGTAGTAAAATATAGAAAAAACTATATATATTTGGTATCGCCGTAATCGTATTGACCTACAGAATAAAGTTAACATGTTGTTTTAATTGCACAGTAAAAAACCTTGGAGGAATCGCTGTTTTTTTCATTTTCTAGCCCACAAATAATTTTTTTCCCGTTTCCTAGTACATTATATGGCAAAATAAATGGTGCTACGAAAAACTACAACTCGTCCCGCAAAAATCAAGCCCTCATAGTACTATATCAACGGAAAAATAAAGACGTTATGGCTTTTGGAAGGTGGGAGGAAAAAACGAAAATTAAAATCTGAAAAAGGGCTGCGGTGGGAAGGGGTTAAAGCCAAGAGGGAATGGAGATCTGGGCCCTCATACTGGTCTCTTGCGGACGAGCCGTATATTTTGGTGGCGGTCCGGTAGTATGCCGACAGGTAATTGAATTAGAAATGGGGAGGTGCCTAGTTCTTGATGTGAAGGGTCAGGAGCTCTGCCTGATCGACATCTATGGTCCCCAAAGTAAGTGGGACAGGAAGTGTCTTTTATTTCTTACATTTTTTTAATCAAGTACATTTTTATTGTAAGATTTTCTGAACAACATAGCACCCCAATACAAATAAAAGGAAACAAAATAAAATAACCCCCCCCTCCCCCGTCCTCCAAATTATACATTTCAATGATCATAAAATATTACAACGCACAATAGTATAATATACATACATACATGGCGTACACAGGTCAACTTATATACTAGAATGCTAACAGTTAGTCTTTCCCAACCCAGCTGCAACATCAGGCAAGGAGTCTAACCCCTGTCTCTCTATCCAAGGGACCCCTATTTTATCAAACGTGAGTCTAGCATTTCGTGATACATAGGTATATTTTTTGTATATATTTTTCTCGTCAACAAACTTATATATAGAAGGGATATAAGGCCAGAAGTGTGATCTACTCTGCTAATAACTCCAATCAGGACATTATCCATTACTGTAAGGGTATGTTCACACGCAGTGTTTTCAGGCGTAATTCGGGCGTTTTACGCCTCGAATTACGCCTGAAAAAACGTCTCAAATACGCCTACAAACATCTGCCCATTGCTTTCAATGGGTTTTACGGTGTTCTGTTCCCACGTGGTGTCATTTTACGCGTCGCTGTCAAAATACGGCGCGTAAAAAGACGCCCGCGAAAAAGAAGTGCATGTCAATTCTTTGGACGTATTTGAAGCCGTTTTTCATTGACTCCATTGAAAAACAGCTCCAATAACGGCTGTAAATTACGGCGCGAAAAACGCGAGTTTTTAAAAAAACTTCTGAAAATCAGGAGCTGTTTTCGCTTGAAAACAGCTCTGTATTTTCAGATGTATTTTGCTAAGCCATGTGGACATACCCTTATACCTTTATTTTTACTCTCCGTACGCATGTCGAAGCTGAAGGTACTTATAAAATTGGGCATGGGGAGATCAAATTCAGTCCGCAGACAAGTAAATAGTTTAAAATCTTGATCATCTATCAGCAGAGCCATTCTACACACACCTCTGCTCTTCCACATGTCAAAACCAGTTGGGGCATGTAAGTGAGTAAACCAAGGCATGTCCCATATAGCCCTTGTATTGTGTACAGCCCTTAATGTGCTGCATATCCCTAACACACCACCATAATTTATGTATCAGATATAATGTTGGAAATTTTTTAGTAGGCATGTAATGCCGGGGTAGGGAGACAGACAGGTGAGCCCTAATCTACCCGCCACTCAGTCCCTGCCTACTTGCAACGGCCCGTCCTAGGCGACGGCGTACAACTGGGCGACGGTCCCTACGCTCACTGTGTGCACGACAGACATCAGACAAGGGAACACAGAAGCTAGGGGAACGGGGCAGTTGCCCACGGCAACACCGTGAGCAACAAGAGTAGTGAACGAGCCGAGTCAAACCAGGAGTGTACGAGGTACCAAACGCAGAGCAGGAGAGTAGTGAACGAGCCGCGTCAAACCAGGAGTGTACGAGATACCAAACGCAGAGCAGGAGAGTAGTCAGTAAGCCAGGGTCTATATGGAGCAGAGGACAAAAGTACAAGCAGCAGCAGCAGAGCCAGGAAACAGACAGAATCACAGGCAAAGGAGGATCAGGAAGTGAAGGTATAAATAGACAGAGGGCGGGAGCTAGCTCTGTCTGGCCAGGCTGTGATAGGCTCTCCAACTCCTCAGCCTCCCAGCCTGATTGGTAGAAGGAGGGGTCACTCGATCAGACTTAGGAGCAGGTGCAGACTGACTAACCACGGGCTTCGACACAGAAGCTGTGTCTGGCAGATCCTTTACAATGCATTTTAAATTTATGTGCCTCCAAAGCCTCATATAATGAATCCAAATGCAGAAATTGTTGTAACATTAACTTAGTAGAATCAACTAGTCATCAATATCCCAACCTCTGAGATGCTGCAGCTGGGAAGCTAAACAGTAAATTCTAGGATTAGGAACCACTAGGCGTCCGTTGTATCGCTTTCCAAAGCAGGGGCGTAGTTAGGGGGGGGGGGGGCAGGCGGGGCCAGCGCCACCTCCTCCTGCACTATAATTGTACCTGTGTCTATAGGACACAGGTACAATTAGAAGCAATGAATTGCCGGGCACGTTCTGTGCTTGGCTATTCAGCGCTTTTGTACCAGTGAAGCTTCCGTCGCTGAAAGGCGCTGAATGACAGGCAAAGTCATCCTGCCCAACCAATCAGCGCCTTTCATAGACGCTTCGTTCAACCCCCAGGAGACCTGCGCAGAAGAGAGCAGGTCTCCATTGCTGCCGGCTGTTGTGGGAGCGGGATTAAGGTGAGTTTGAATAGTTATTTTTTTTTTATTGTAATAAAAAAGTGTGTGGCTGTATCTAAGGGGGTGGCTTTATCTACAAGGGGGACTTTATGTACGGGGGGGACTTTATCTACACAGGGGGGGCTTTATCTACAAGGGGGACTTTATCTACTGGGGGCTTTATATACACGGGGGGGGCTTTATCTACGGGGGGACTTTATCTACTGGGGGGACTTTATCTACGGGGGGACTTTATCTACAGGGGGCTTTATCTACACGTGGGGGGGCTTTATCTACACGCGGGGGGGGGGCTTTATCTACGGGGGGGGTGTCTATCTACAGGGGGGGCTATATACTGGGATGGGCTATCTATGGAGCACTATATACAGGGGTGGGCTATATCTACAGGGGGGCTATATACAGGGGTGGGTGATCTATGGAGCACTATATACAGGGGTAGGCTATATCTACAGGGGGACTTTATACAGGGGTGGGCTATCTGTGGAGCACTATATACATTGGTGGACTATATGTGGAGCACAATATACAGGGGTGGGCTATATCTACAGGGGGCTATATACAGGGGTGGGCTTTCTGTGGAGCACTATAGGGGGAGCTATTTGTGGGATACTATATACAGGGGAGGGCTATATCTACAGGGGGACTATATACAGGGGTGGGCTATATCTACAGGGGAGCTATATACAGGGGTGAGCGATCTATGGAGCACTATATACAGGGGTGGGCTATATCTACAGGGGGGCTATATACAGGGCTGGACTATATGTGGAGCACTATATACAGGGGTGGACTATATGTGGAGCACTATATACAGGGGTGAGCTATATCTACAGGGGGCTATATACAGGGGTGGGCTATCTGTGGAGCACTATATACAGGGGTGGGCTATATCTACAGGGGGGCTATACACAGGGGTGGGCTATCTGTGGAGAACTATATACAGGGGTGGGCTATATCTACAGGGGGGCTATATACAGGGATAGGCTATTTGTTGAGCACTATATACAGGGTTGGGCTATATCTACAGGGGTTCTATATACAGGGGTGGGCTATCTGTGGAGCACTATATACAGGGGTGGGCTATATCTACAGGGGACTATATACAGGGTTGGGCTATACGTGGAGCACTATATACATGGCTGGGCTATATCTCCAGGGGGGCTATATGCAGGGGTGGGCTATCTGTTGAGCACTATAGGGGGAGCTATTTGTGGGACACTATATACAGGGGTGGGCTATATGGTGGCACTATCTAAAGGGGGCTCTATGGGGGGCACTATCTACAGGGGGCTCTATGGGGGGCACTATCTATAGGGGGCACAATGTGTGTGTATGGGACACGGTGTATGGTGCTATTATAATTAGAGGTGCAGTGTATGGCGCTATTATATTTAGGGGCGTAGTGTGTGGTATAGTGATGACTTTATCTTTATTTATAGGTGTAGAAATGTTGGAAAAGTGAGAAGCTGAAGACATCTGAGCGGCAAACTGCAGAAATGGGCTGTGACCGGGAGAAGTCATCATAGAGGTCTGGACCGGATGGAGAAAAAGAACTAGAATCTGAGACGTCACCGGTGAGTCACTTAATGTAAATGTTTATTCTACCTCTAATCAGCACTGTAGTCACTGTATGATCTGCAGCGAAATGATGGGTGGTATGATTATGATATGATTTATTTTTTGTGAAACAGCAACTTCCAGCATATCCTTATCATTGTTCGGGCCATGCTGGGAGCTGTAGTTTTATGCCGTACATACCTATACGGCAGGGGTTGCACTAAATTGAGCTGTATTTGTACTGGTGCTGTATATCTGTATTGAGCTTGGTTCTGGTATTGTGTATAGAACTATATTTCTTGTAAAATGTACAAATGTTTTTATGCTCGAGTTACATAAAAAGAAATGTGGAAAAGAAATGACACGTCATTGATTGGTAGAGAAAACAAACACGGCGAGGGGGAAGGAGATTTGGCGAAATATGTTGGGGGGGGGCGCCAAACTGAGTCTTTGCCCCGGGTGCTGGAGAACCTAGCTACGCCTTTGTGCAAAGGGTCTAATTTTATACGCGCATGCCCTGTATTCCAAATGGGAGCTCTAAATAACATGTTAACCTTGTGAAAAATACGCTGCGGCAACCATATATGTGCATTGTGTAGAACAGGGGTCTCAAACTCGGCCGGGTAAGTGGGCCGCATATAGAAAAAATGGGAAGTTGACGGGCCGCATTACTTTCAAATTTGATACAATACAAAATTATTGTTAATCAATTAGTTATTTGAACTACTATAACACTATATTACTAGAATAATAATAATACTACAGTACTATAATAATAGCGCTAGGTTTAAAATTTGAGATATTTCTCCACGTGCTTTTTTCAACAATCCAGCTTTCCAGTTTAAGTGTCGCTAAATGCAGTCCGGCGGCTCAGTTAGCACAAATGTCAAGATTTGGCAGCCCCTTTTTAGATAGTGCCGCAGTGCCCTCTGTGGATGCTGCCGCAGTGCCCTCTGTGGATGCTGCCGCAGTGCCCTCTGTGGATGCTGCCGCAGTGCACTCTGTGGATAATGCAACACACCCCTAGATAAGGCCACAGTGCCCTCTGTAGATAAGGCCACAGTGCCCTCTGTAGATAAGGCCACAGTGCCCTCTGTAGATAAGGCCACAGTGCCCTCTGTAGATAAGGCCACAGTGCCCTCTGTAGATAAGGCCACAGTGCCCTCTATAGATAATGCTGAGTTAGCAGGAAAAGGAGTCACCGCGGGCGCTGCTGCACTTCAATGGAACCAAAAGGCTTTGAAGGTTCGGATTGTTGATAATAATGTACGGAAGAATATAAGAATGAATGGAATTTTATTGATAGTATGACTACGCGTTTCAATGCCGTACCGGCATCTTCATCAGGTCATGAATGAACATGCAAAAGTCACTGTTTAAATAGCCATATTAATGTTGAAAAAAACCCGCCAATGTGAACGGGGTCGAGGTGTTTAAGTAATGTCATAGTTCAAAGTTCAAAATTCAAAAGACCGGATAATCACACAAGAAACAGTAAAAAGTATGTCATATAATAGAAACAATTAAAATAATAGAGAAAGAAGAATATGAAATGTGGAAAGAAATAAAAATAATGAAAACCATGTAATTAGGAAGATTTGAAATGTAGTACGGAATGTATCCAAAAGGATGCCGAAGCGACACGATAAAAAAGCTGCCCGGTGTAAACCGGATAATATAGGATACTAATATAAGTGGATGCAGATATAAATATAGACTACATATATGATGTGTGGTATAGAGGTTCTAACATTTATGTGCCAAAATAAAGTTTTAGAATGATAGCCATAATGTCGGCAACAATTCCAAAACGGCAATATACATATAAGGAATTGTAAAAATAAAATTATAAAAATAAAAAGCACTAGTCAAAGGCAAGCTAGATTTCAGACATATTAAAAAGTCAAAATTGTATAGTACGATTGAATATATAACTATATACAAAGTATGATAAAAATAAAAAAGTTAAAAAGTAAAAGAAAGAAATACATCGGCAATGGAAAAAAACACATTTTCATAGTAAGAATATTTCAATACGAATTACATTATAAAAAATTATAAAAGTACACAAACTAACAGAACTGTCAGGAAATGCCAGAGAGGTAATAGCCTTATAGATTAAAAAGCCGATAAATTGTAATTGATGACCCAACGAAATTAAGAGAGAGCAATATGTCATGAATGAAATTCAAAAAGGAAAACGTAATGAAAAATATATCTGAGGGGGGGAGCATCAGAAATGTGTGAGAAAATAACCAGGAACGTGGTAAACGGTTTATGTATAAAATAGGGATATATATAAGAGATACAGTGAACTGTAAAGTCGGCAAGGCCAGAAAATGTATTTGGTGATGCAACGAAATCGATAAAGAGCAATATGTCATGGGTAAAAAAATAAAAATAAAAAGCATAACCAAAAGTATAACTGAAAAAAGGAGCATCATAATGTATATGAAAATCACCAGGAACGTAATAAAAGGATATGTATAACATAAATTCGCATACACAATAATATAATATAATATAATATAATGATAAGTTAATAATCAATGATGTTTGACAGCAGAAAACAAAAGGTTAGATGATAAATAATAAAGTGATTTACTAATCAAGGGTGGATTCAGATATATCATTAAGGCCATCTGGTTGGAGGGTCTTCATTTTAAAGATCCAGTAATTTTCACGCTGTTTAAGCTTACTGAATCTATTGTTAATATTGAGTGGAATTTGCTCTATAGGCGTGATACGTATACTACTGAACTGGCTGTTGTGTATGATGGAAAAGTGTCGAGAGACACTATGTTTCAAAAAACCGGTGTTTATATTGAATCTGTGATTATTGATCCTTGTACGTAAACATTGTGTAGTGCGGCCAATGTATTGGAGATGACATGGACACTCCAACATATAAATAACAAACGAGCTTCCACAATTGAGAAAGCTATTAATATTAAAAGATTCTTTAGTTACTGCAGATGTGTAGGTGGATGTTTTATGGGTTATATTGGTACAGCACATACAGCACTGTCGACCACATTTGTAAGAACCAAGAGTCCTAGGGAGCAAAGTGGAGCAGAGTGCCATGGAATTTTTTATTTTACTGGGTGCTAAAATGTTTTTGAGGGATTTGGATCGTCTATAGGTGATGATAGGTCTATCAGGTAATTCTGTTTTTAAGAAAGGATCATTTTTCAGGATATGCCAGTGTTTATCAAGAACCTCTCTGATTTTTTTACTTCCACTATTGAATGATGTAATAAAATTATTACTAAAATTTTGTTTATTTTTAATTACTTTCTCATGTTGGACGCATGAATCTTGCGAGAGTAGAGCAGCTTTACGACGTGCCCCTTTAATGAGACTTAAAGGAAAATTATTTTCCCTGAATCTTTTTTCTAATAGATTGCATTCCTCTATGAAATCTGAGTCTGTTGTACAATTCTTTCTCACCCTTCTAAATTGACCAAAGGGAACATTTTTTATCCATGGGGGATAGTGGGTGCTGTTAAAGTTTAAATAGCTGTTGACATCCACCGTTTTGAAGTGTGTCCATGTAGTAAATTTGTTAATACTGGTATCAAAAGCAATAGTCAGGTCTAGAAAGTCAATAGACATTGTAGAAAAGGTATGTGTAAAAGACAATCCTAAACTATTCGTATTTAGGGACTCAATAAAAGATATAGCCTCAGTCTCATTGCCCAACCAGATGAAAAGAAGGTCGTCTATGTAACGCTTATAGAATAAAATTTTGCTTTTGAAGGGGTGATCATGATAAATATACTGGTCTTCGAAATGTCCCATTACAGATTGGCATAGGATGGTGCGAAACCTCGAGCCCATGGCGCATCCTTTAATTTGACTATAAAATTTGTTATCAAAACTAAACGAGTTATGATTTAAAATGAAGTCAACACATTTGATTAAAAATTCGGTTTGATTCTCAGACATACAGGTTTTGGTGGAAAGTGTCGACCTAATGACCTCAAGACCTTTGGAATGGGGAATGTTACTATAAAGGGCCGTTACATCAGCAGTAAGAAAATTGATGGGGTACATAGAGTTAGTGACATTTATTGAGTGAAGTTCTCTTATTATTTGGGTGGAATCCCTGAGATATGAAGGTAGGCTAATTACTAGAGGTTGAAGGTGAATGTCTATGAAGTGTGAGAGATTACTGGTCGGATAGGACGTCCAGGGGGATTTGTGATGGACTTATGTACCTTGGGGAGATGATATAGAAATGGCATATTTGGAAAGGGCACATTGAGAAAACCTCTTTCCTTTTTGGTGATGACTCCTTCATGAAAGGCTGTGTCTATCAGGTGAGTGTATTTGGGTATATGAATGGGTAAGGGGTTAGTTTCTAATCTGACATAAAAACTATTATCATCCAAAATTCTATAGGATTCGCCCAAATATTTGTCTTTGTCCATAATTACGATTCCCCCGCCCTTGTCAGCAGAACGGATAACTATATTATTATTTTTGGCAAGTGTTTTGAGGGAATTTCTTTCCTGGTAGGTCAGATTGTCAGGTGTATTAATAGGTTTGTCAAGGGATCTAAATTCATTCCCTACGAGAGCAGAAAAGGTTTCTAAAAAAGAACCTTGGTGATGTAGAGGATAAACGCTTGATTTAGGCTTTAAGTCAGTGGTAATGATTACAGGGGGAATAATTGTAGTGGAGGGTTCTGAAACAGGAATAAGTACTGGAAAAGTAGGGACCAATTTGGTCATAGAAAAGTGCCTAGTTAGGGTAAGCTTTCGGACAAAACGATTGAGGTCCATGAAGAGATCAAAGGTGTTGGGTGTAGAAACAGGGCAAAAGGAGAGACCCTTACTAAGGAGGCTAATCTCATGTATACTGAATTCATATGAGGATAGGTTGAAAAGTTTAACCTTTAGTGATTGGTCCGATGTTTCTTTAAGTTGGTTGGTGGAGTTCTTTCTGTTAGCATTATGTTTACGCGCACCTCTTCTTCCTCTGAATCTAATTTTCTTTTTGTTGATATTTTTTGAACCAAGGGAAAAAATTGTGTGATTGTTTGGATCTTGGGACTTATGAGGTATGTTATGAGGTGGTCGTTGCTGTTGATAGTGGGCGTAACCGGTGGCATTGTTAGTTGGGAAGGAAGTCCTAAAAAAGAGGTAGTGGTATCCAAGAATGATACAGGTACTGAAAGTGGAGGTTCAGATGCGACACATAGTGCATCGTTAGAAAATGATGCCGACGTGACATTCACTGTACGGGTGGGTGGAGACAATTCAAAAAGGTTAGCTGAGGTATTATGAATGGATAATTGTAGTAGGGAATGGGATATATCTTGGTCAGAAAAAGAGATAGAATCATTGGGTGATGGGGATATTGAAATGGGGATGGAAGAATTTTCCAAAGTGGATTGGAATTGTAGAAGACGGACTTCTAATTCAGAGGATTTAAAAGCATTAATCGGCACTTTGGTAAGATAATTAGTAGGTGGTGCAAAGATGGTATTAGTGGAGACATGGGTAGGCTTGGGTAAAGTGGTAATGGTGGTGGAGGCGGGTGCATGAACCATAATGCGTCCTACTGCTGATGATTCAATATGGTGACCAGAGTCAATATTGGGTTTTGGAAAGTTCTTATTCCTAAGGCTATTTGTGAAAAATCTGTTACGGGGCGAATATATCCGTGATTCACCGCGACATTGGTTTTCCTGTTCATATGTGGACAGCGATGTCAGGGAATTCCAGAGTCTCGCAGCAGAGCCGATACTAGCGGCTCTGTGTCCCGCGGGCCGCAGATGACAGCCCCAGGGGCCGCATGCGGCCCGCGGGCCGCGTGCTTGAGACCCCTGGTGTAGAAGATACAGCAGCTGAGGCATCCATATCATTTTGATTAAATTTCACCTACCCATCACTGATAAATACAACTTACGCCACATGTCTAGTTTGAGTTTAAATCAAGCCAACAAGGGGGTCAAGTTTAGTTTTTTAAAATCTTCCATCTTCGTGGATATTTCTACACCTAAATATTTAAAGGATGTGACAAACTTCATAGGAAGATCGTCACCGGGGAACCTGTGTGCATGGGTTATTCAGCTGCACTTTAACAGATTTAGACCAGTTAATTGTCGGTCCAGAATACAGACCAAACTCTCCAATAGTGGACATAGCAGCACCATCCTCTTAAAAAAAAAATGCAGCATGTCATCAGCATATAGTGATAGTTTATCCTCCATATCCCCATGTCTAAACCCCACAATATCTACCGAGCCCCTAATCATAGCTGCCAGTGGCTCGATAGATGCTGCAAAAAGCAATGGAGAAAGTGGGCATCCCTTCCTCGTGCCCCTACCCAATTGGAATGTATCCATTAAAAAATTATTAACACGAAGTCTGGCCATAGGTCTGTCATATAACATCTGAACCCTAGAGATAAACGATGCACCAAAACCCATTTTCTGAAGTACTGCTCATAAATATGCCCATTCCACGTTGTCGAAAGCTTTCGCAGCATCCTATGAGCAAAGCACTCGTTTACCCGAGTTATCAGCTGGAAGATGTAAGTTAAAAAATAGCCACCTAAGATTGATAGCCATGGATTTATGGGGCATGAAGCCAGTTTGATCAGAATGTATCAATGCGATAACTTTAGAAAGACGAGTGGCTATGACTTTGCCAATGATTTTAATATCCAGTGGCAGTAAAGATATTGGTCTATAAGATTCGGCTAACAGAGGATCTTTACCCGGTTTTGGAAGAACCACTATCACTGCTTCTCTCATAGTGTCAGGCAGTCCCGGGTTTATAACAGCCGAGTTAAAAACATCTAGAAGGTGCAGCAAAAGTATGTCAGCAAGTTTTTTTAAATATCTCTGCTGGGAGACAGTCTGATCTCCGAGCTTTATTGTTAGCTAGAGAGGCTACTGCTTCCTGCAACTTCTTTAGTTGTAATGGGGTCTCTAAAAACTCTTTGTCTGTAGAAGACAAAACTGACAGGGAGATATCAGATGACTATACCTCAAGTTGGGTGTCAGACACATTAACGTGAACTATATAAAGAAGCGTAATAAGAACACATCTGCTATCTCTGCATTATCAGACACTAGTACGCAATCAGCATTTCGTATCGCTGCTATATATAGGTTTGGCCATTCTGGGCCTTCGTAACAGTAGCCAGCGTATGACCTGCTTTCTCTCTCTCAGCATAAGAACTGTTTCTTAAACATCCTTTTATATTCAGCTACTTCCAATAGATGATTTCTTAGCAGGACTTGAGCCTCTGTAACATCCATAGCCGCGGACCGTCGGGATTACTCACCCGTCGATGGCCGCGGCCATGTTCTGGTGAGCGCTGGCCCGCATTTCCTCCCCATGAGACGCCAGCGCTCACTTCCGCTCCACTCTGCTGTGTCCCGTAGGGACATGTTTTACATGTGCGCGCATTGTCCCTTTAATGCTGGGCACAAGCGTGCACGCACATGTAAAACATCAGCAATTAGCCCATGATCACCCTGGACTATAATAAGGGCCCTGCCCCTTTGCTCATTGCCTGAGCGTTGTTAGTATTCCCGTGTTAGTCTTTGCAAATGGTCCCTTAGTGTTTACCTTGTTCCCATTGTACCCGTATCCTGCTACCTGTATCCTGTATCCCATACTGTATCCTTGTTCCTGAGCCTGTTAGTCGTATTCTACTGCACCTGCTGTCATCCGCCACATCCGGCGCAACCTGCTGCACCTGCTATCATCCACCACATCTGGCACAACCTGGTGCACCTGCTGTCATCCGCCACATCTGGTGCAACTTGCTGCACCCACCTCCATCCATGCTAAAGCCTTTGCCAGTGTCTGGACTATTCAGGTACCCTAGTGCGGGACCTTGTGTTGTTTGGGTGCTCTGTTGTTTGGCAAGCTGCCTCCCCGCTACAGCGGTGCGGCCTAGTTGCTCCACATACCCACAGACTGTGACAGTACGCTCAGGCCATGGACCCCGCTGGTCAACCCGAGACCTTGACGACGATACAAGCCATTCTGGCAGGGATGCAAGACCTTCAGTCACAGCAAGACCAACTCCTCCTGTCGGTGAATGCCATTGCACATTGGCTGGTTGCACAAGCCACAGTCAGTCATCACCGCACCTATTCCTGCTGTTCCTTTTGCTACACCTCCTGTCAGTACCAGTGCTGACCCCCGATGCTTCCTGCCGCTACCTCCTCGCTATAATAGAGACACGAGGTCCTGCAGGGGATTTCTGAATCAGTGCCAGATCCACTTCAGACAACTTCTCCAGTTACCCACTGTTCCTCTGGAGACGTCTTTGGTTGTTGTTGCCTCGGTGAATGGTCTTCCTCTGCCCGATCCAATCATGTCTGAGACCAAGCCACTGAAGCTCCAAGTTGAAGTCCTTCATACTAAACTGCTTACCTTCCTGGTCTTGCTGTTAATCAGGTTCTACTGGGCCTGCCTTGGCTCCGGCTGCATTCTCCTGTCCTGGATTGGAGTTCCGGAGAGGTTCTCCAATGGGGCCCCAAATGCCCCCACCGCTGCCTGTTGCCGTTCCATCCCATCCAGCCTTCTCTGCCTCAGTCATTGGCGGGATTGCCTGTTCATTTTCCTCGGTTTGCAGACGTCTTTAGCAAGAAGGAGGCTGAGATACTTCTTCCACACCGGCCTTACGACTGTCCGATTGAACTGGTCCAAAATGCTTCTCTTCCCCATGGACAGGTATATCCTCTCTCCTTGCTAGAGACTCAGTCCATGTCGGCCTATATCAAAGAGAATTTGGAGAGGGGTTTCATACGAAAGTCTTCCTTCCCGCCCGGGGCCGGGTTCTTATTCGTTCTTCTTCGTTAACAAGAAAGACGGATCTCCTCGACCCTGCATTGACTACTGTGGTCTCAACCAGATCACGGTCAAGAACAAATACACGTTGCCACTAATATCCCAACTGTTTGACCGTATACAAGGAGCCAGGATTTTTTCGAAAAACTAGACTTGCGTGGGGCTTACAATTTGATCCTAATCCGTCAAGGTGACGAGTGGAAGACGGTGTTCAATATCCGAGACGGGTACTACGAATACCTGGTGATACACTTCGGACTGTGTCACGATCCCAGGGTCTTCCAGGAATTCGTCAATGACATCTTACGAGATCTCCTCTATGTCTGTGTTGTAGTCTATCTCGATGATATTTTGATTTTCTCGCCAGATCCGACGACTAGTCGGAGGCATGTTCGTCAAGTGCTGCTGCGATTAAGGCAGAATCGTCTGTATGCTAAGCTGGAGAAGTGCATCTTTGAAAAGTATCCTCTGCCCTTCCTGGGCTACATCATCTCGGATCAAGGTCTCAAGATGGACCCTGAGTAGGTAAAGTCCGTTCCGGAATGGCAATATCCTCAAGGCCTGAGGTCCATACAGCGTTTTTTTGGGATTCGCCAATTTCTCCCGGCATTTTATCCAAAACTTCTCATCACTGATGATTCCCATCTCTACCCTTACCAAGAAGGGTGTGAACGCCCAAGGTGTGGACTCCAGAGGCAGAATCTGCATTTAATAGCCTCAAGAAAGCCTTCACTTCAGCCTCGATCCTCCATCATCCTGACGTGTCTCGGCAGTTCTCATTGGAGGTGGACGCTCCAAAGGAAAGGCAGTAGTATGTGGCTATTACTCAAGACTTTTTTCCTCTGCAGAGTGCAACTACTCTATTGGGGATCGGGAGCTACTAGCCACAAATTGGCTCTGGAGGAGTGGAGACATCTGCTAGAGGGCGCAGTTCACCCCATACTGATATACACCAAAGACAAGAACCTCACCTATCTCCAGTCGGCTCAACGACTAAACCACCATCAAGCCAGGTGGTCACTGTTCCTCACCTGTTTCCAATTTGTGCTCCACTACCGTTCCGCTGACAAGAATGTGAGGGCCGATGCCCTGTCCAGGTCATTTGAGACGGATGACACGGCGACGGCGTACAACTGGGCGACGGTCCCAACGCTCAATATGTGCACGACAGACAAACAGACGAGGGTACACAGAAGCTAAGGGAAATGGGGCAGTTGCCCAACGGCAACACCGTGAGCAACAAGAGTAGTGAACGAGCTGAGTCAAACCAGGAGTGTATGAGGTACCAAATGCAGAGCAGGAGCGTAGTCAGTAAAGCCAGGGTCAATATGAAGCAGATGTCAATAGTAATAGCTGGAACAGCAGGGCCAGGAAACAAGAGAGAATCACAGGCAAAGACAAGAAGGAAATGAAGGTATAAATAGACCGAGGACGGGAGCTAGAACCGTCTGGCCAGGCTGTGATAGGATAGGTTCTCCCACTCCTCAGCCTACCAGCCTGAGTGGTAGCAGATCGAGTCACTCTATGAGACCTAGGAGCAGATGCAGACTGATTAACCACGGGCGTCGACACAGAAGCTGTGTCTGGCAAATCCTTTACAGTACCTCCCTTTTATGAGGGGCCACTGGACCCTTCCTAGGTGGACCTGGCTTATTGGGGAACCGAAGATGGAACCTCCTGAGCAATACCCCAGCGTGAACATCCCGGGCGGGTACCCATATCCTCTCCTCAGGCCCGTATCCTCTCCAATGGACCAGGTACTGGAGAGAGCCTTGGACCATCCTGCTGTCCACAATCTTGGCCACCTCGAATTCTACCCATTCAGTGGTGAGAACAGGGTCCGGAGGTTTCCTCGAGGGAGCCAAGGACGGGGAGCAGCGTTTCAGGAGGAAAGCATGAATCACGTAGTGTATTTGAAAAGACGGGGGTAACTCCAGCCGGAAGGAAACAGGGTTAAGGACCTCAATAACCTTGTACGGGCCTATAAACTGGGGAGCAAATTTTTTGGACGGAACTTTAAGGCGCAAATTTTTTTAAGACAGTACCCACTCCCACCTCGGAGGTGTCAACGTCCACGATGAATGGCTCCATTTGGTTAGGCTGAATCAGCACTGGGGCAGAGATAAAGAACTTCTTAAGGATCTCAAAAGCCTGGACCGCCTCCGGAAGCTAGTGGAGGAGATCAGCACCTTTGCGAGTAAGATCCGTAAGAGGCTTAGCGATGACCGAGAAGTTAGCAATAATTCTCCTGTAATAATTAGCAAACCCCAGGAAGCACTGTAACGCCTTCAGGGAGGCAGGTTGGACCCATTCAGCCACAGCCTGAACCTTGGCAGGGTCCATGCAGAATTCATTAGGAGTGAGGATTTGACACAAAAATTGTATCTCCTGCACCCCAAACACCCATTTTTCGGATATAGCAAAGAGTTTGTTTTCCCGAAGGGCCTGGAGCACCTTCCTGACATGCTCAATGTGGGAGGACCAGTCCTTGGAAAACACAAGTATGTCATCAAGGTACACTACAAGAAATACCCCCAGGTAGTCTCTTAAAATCTCATTTATGAAATTCTGGAAGACCGCAGGAGCATTACACAACCCAAAGGGCATGACGAGGTATTCGAAATGACCTTTGGGCATGTTAAACGCAGTCTTCCACTCATCCCCTTCTCTGACTCGGATAAGGTTATAAGCCCCCCCCCCGCAGATCAAACTCAGAGAACCATTGGGCCCCCTGAACCTGATTGAAGAGATCAGGAATCAAAGGAAGGGGATACTGGTTCCTTACAGTGACCTTATTCAAGTTTCAGTAATCGATGCACGGCCTAAGACCACCATCCTTCTTCCCTACGAAGCCAGCACCTACCGGAGAAGTAGAGGGGCGAATGTAACCCTTGGCCAGGCTTTCCTGGATATATTCTGTCATTGCCTCACGTTCGGGACAAGAGAGATTAAATATCCTACCCTTAGGGAGCTTAGCTCCTGGTACCAAATCGATTGCGCAATCATATTCTCTATGAGGAGGTAACACTTCGGAGGCCTTTTTAGAAAAAACATCAGTGAAGTCCTGAATAAACTCAGGTAGAGTGTTCACCTCTTCAGGGAGAGAAATAAAATTAACAGAAAAACAGGACGTCATGCATTCATTACCCCATTTAGTAAGATCCCGTGTACTCCAGTTAAACGTGGGATTATGCATCTGCAACCAGGAAATGCCTAAAACCAAATCGGACGATAATCCCTGTATCACCAGTACAGAACACTGCTCCAAATGAATGGAGCCAAAAATGAGTTCAAAAACAGGGGTATGCTGCGTAAAATAACCATTAGCAAGTGGAGTGGTGTCGATACCCACTACCGTGACAGGTTTAGGCAAATTAAACAATGGCATAGCTAGAGACATAGAAAATTCCACAGACATAATATTAGAAGAAGACCCTGAATCCACGAAGGCACTGCCGGTGGCAGACCTACCCTCAAAAGAGACCTGAAAGGGAAGCAAGATCTTATTAGGTTTCATATTTACGGGAAATACCTGTGCTCCCAAGCGACCTCCCCGATGGTCACTTAGGCGCGGAAGTTTTCCGGCTGCTTATTCTTACGCTTAGGACAGTTGTTCACTTGATGCTTGTCATCCCCACTGTAGAAGCAGAGACCATTCTTCTTGCGGAGCTCTCTACTTTGTTGGGAAGGCACAGAGGCCTCCGAGTTGCATTGGTTCATCTGAGTTTTCCGTGGAAGAACGAAGCAACGGAACCTCGGGAGCCCTCACGGGGGAGCCAGAGGAGAAGGCACAAAAACGTTCAAGTCGTCGTTCCCTGAGACGTCGGTCAAGACGTACCGCTAAAGCCATAACCTGATCTAGAGAGTCAGAAGAGGGATAGCTAACTAACAGGTCTTTCAGGGCGTTCGACAGACCCAATCTAAACTGGCACCTCAAGGCAGGGTCATTCCAGTGAGAAGCTACACACCAGTTCCTAAAGTCAGAACAGTACTCTTCAACGGGTCTCTTACCCTGACGAAAGATCACCAGCTGACTCTCGGCAAAGGCAGTCTTGTCAATCTCGTCATAGATGAGCCCGAGAGCAGAAAAAAAAAGGTAAACAGAGGAAAGTTCAGGGGCGTCAGGAGCAAAGGAGAAGGCCCATTCTTGGGGGCCGTCCTGTAGCCGGGAGACAATAATACCCACTCGCTGGCTCTCAGAACCTGAGGAGCGGGGCCATAGAGGAAAATAGAGTCTACAACTCTCCCGAAAGGAGAAAAAAGTCTTCCGGTCCCCTGAGAACCGGTCAGACAGCTTGAGATGGGGTTCAAGAGGTGAGGTGGAGGGCACTAGCTGGTTAGCATCACGCTGGTCGCACCTCTGAGCCAGGGCTTGGACCTGTAGGGAGAGACCCTGCATTTGCTGAGCCTGGGTCCCAAGGGGGTCCATAGTTGTAGGAACAGGGTAGAAAAGATATATGGGCCTGTGATTATGTAATGGCCGGGGTAGGGAGACAGACAGGTGAGCCCTAATCTACCCGCCACTCAGTCCCTGCCTACTTGCACGACCTGTCCTAGGCGACGGCGTACAACTGGGCGACGGTCCCTACGCTCAATACGTGCACAACAGACAAACAGACAAGGGTACACAGAAGCTAAGGGAAATAGCGCAGTTGCCCACGGCAACACGGTGAGCAACAAGAGTAGTGAACGAGCCGAGTCAAACCAGGAGAGTACGAGGTTCCAAACGCAGAGCAGGAGCGTAGTCAGTAAAGCCAGGGTCAATTAAAAGAAGAGATCAATAGTACTAGCAGGAACAGCAGAACCAGGAAACAAGACAGAATCACAGGCAAAAGAGGAGCAGGAAATGAAGGTATAAATAGACCGAGGGCGGGAGCTAGCTCCGTCTGGCCAGGCTGCGATAGGTTCTCCCACTCCTCAGCCTACCAGCCTGAGTGGTAGAAGATCGAGTCTCTCTATCAGACCTAGGAGCAGATGCAGACTGATTAACCACGGGCGTCGACACAGAAGCTGTGTCTGGCAAATCCTTTACATTATGTGTCTGTGTTTTCTTTAATATTTTAATAGCGCCTTAGTAATGGCAGTAGTCTTATTGACCGCGTCCATTACTAAGGTGGTGCTTGGTGCTTGCCAGTAAAAAGGCTGCAACTAACCCCCCCATTATTACCCTGGTACCCACTGCCATCAGGGGTGCTGGGAAGAGCCGGGTACGATCCAGTACTCGACCATCTGTAGTGATGGTCGGACACTGGGGCGGCCGCAGGCTGGTATTATGAGGCTGCAAAGGGCCAAAAACCGTGGCCCTTCTCACCCTGGTAAAGCTCGGCTGCTGCTGCTGCTGTGTTGTGTCTGGCTGGTTATAAAAAACGGGGGGAACCCACCTCGTTTAAAAAAAAATAAAAAATAAAATAAATGAAGAAAACGACATTGCGCCCCCCCCCATTTTCATAACCAGTCAGATACAACATAGCAGCCGGCAGCATTACAAGCGGGGGAAGGGCCACTGTTTTTGGCCTTTCCCAGCCTCATAATACCAGCCTGCAGCCGCCCTAGTGTCCACCCGTCACTACAGATGGTCGGGTACTGGATCATGCTCTTCTCAGTACCCCTGTTGGTGGGAGGGGGGACCGGGGTAATAATGGGGGTTAGTTGCAGCCATTTTACTGGCTAACACTAAGCCCCGCCTTAGTAATGGACGCTGTCAATCAGACTACTGCCATTACCAAGGCGCTAATAAAATATTCAAAAACACAGACACATAAGAAAATAATTTTTATTGAAATAAGAACTCCCCCACACAATCCTCTTTGACCATTTTACGTTAAAAAAACCGTAGATCATCGCAGTAGACCAACGAATCTACGACGTAGTCCAAACAGTCCAGCGGAACCTGCAAAACAAAAAAATATAAGGTTAGTAATGTGAAGAATAAAAAAACTTCTCCTCACCTCCAGCGACTTCTGTCTTCTTCTTTTCCGCTGCAATAGAAACTAGACGTCCATGAAAAATAATTCCCCATTATGTAACTCTGCCACCTGTCAATTGAAAAGTCATCCACCACAGGGTCCCCCTTTTGATTTTCATTGTTCTCAGCCTTTAGGTTTGTCCTGCAGCTGCTGCTGCCGTGATGATTAAATGTTATACAGTACCCAAGATAGGAAAAGTAACACAAAGACGACAGAACCGAATCCATAATATCTGTGATATCCAGACAGTCTAGAGATCCGCAGTGAGAATGTGCGCGTGTTATTTGAAGAAGGATCTGGCCGTGATTTGATATGCTTATGCGGGATATTGGGCGTGGTTAGGGGACGTGGCTTAAAATGGCCCTCTTTTCCGAATTCAAAAGTTGGCAGGTATGTTATATGTACTAAATTCCCAGTATCCTGTCCTTACTGTATGTCCTATATTCCCTGTATACTGTCATCACTGTATGTAGTATATTCTCTGTATATTGTATTCTCTGTATGTCTTATATCAGAGGCATAGCTAGGTTCTCAAGCACCCGGGGCAAAGACTCAGTTTGGCGCCCCCCCCCCAACCTCTTTCTTGACATCTCCTTCCCCCTCGCCGTGTTTGTTTTCTCTACCAATCAATGACGTGTCATTTCTTGTCCATATTTCTTTTTATGTAACTCGAGCATAAAAACATTTGTACATTTTACAAGCAATATACAGTAGTTCTATACACAACACCAGAACCAAGCTCAGTACATATATACACAACACCAGAACCAAGCTCAGTACAAATATATACAGCACCAGAACCAAGCTCAGTATATAAATACAACACCAGCACAAATACAGCTCAATTTAGTGCAACCCCTGCCGTATAATTATGTACGGCGTAAAACTACAGCTCCCAGCATGGCCCGAACAATGATAAGGATATGCTGGGAGATGCTGTTTCACAAAAAAAAAAATCATATCATAATCATACCACTCATCATCTTGAGGCAGATCATACAGTGACTACAGTGCTGATTAGAGGCAGAATGAACATTTACAATAGGTGACTCACCGGTGACGTTGCAGATTCTAGTTCTTTTTCTCCATCCGGTCCAGACCTCTATGATGACTTCTCCCGGTCACAGCCCATTTCTGTAGTTTGCCGCTCAAGATGTCTTCAGCTTCTCACTTTTCCAACATTTCTACACCTATAAATAAAGGTAAAGTTCTCATTATACCACACCCTACGTCCCTAAATATAATAGCGCCATACACTGCACCTCTAATTATAATAGCACCATACACCGTGTCCCACACACACACTGTGCCCCCTGTAGATAGTGCCCCCATAGAGCCCCATGTAGATAGTGCCCCCATAGATAGTGCCCCCATATAGCCCACCCCTGTATATAGTGTCCCACAAATAACTCCCCGTATAGTGCTTCACAGATAGCCCACCCCTGTATATAGCCCCCTGTAGATATAGCCCACCCCTGTATATAGCCCCCATGTAGATATAGCCCACCCCTGTATATAGTGCTCCACATATAGTCCACCCCTGTATATAGTGCTTCACATATAGTCCACCCCTGTATATAGTGCTCCACATATAGTCCACCCCTGTATATAGTGCTCCACAGATAGCCCACACCTGTATATAGCCCCCCTGTAGATATAGCTCACCTTTGTATATAGTGCTCCATAGATCGCCCACCCCAGTATATAGCCCCCCTGTAGATATAGCCCACCACTGTATATAGTGCTCCATAGATAGTCCACCCCTGCATATAGCCCCCCTGTAGATATAGCCCACCCCTGTATATGGTGCTCCATGGATAGCCCACCCCAGTATATAGCCCCCTGTAGATAGAGCCCACCGTAGATAAAGCCCTCCTGTAGATAAAGCCCACCCCTGTATATAGAGCTCCATAGATAGTCCACCCCTGTATATAGCCCCCCTGTAGATATAGCCCACCACTGTATATAGTGCTCCATAGATAGTCCACCCCTGCATATAGCCCCCCTGTAGATATAGCCCACCCCTGTATATGGTGCTCCATGGATAGCCCACCCCAGTATATAGCCCCCCTGTAGATAGAGCCCACCGTAGATAAAGCCCTCCTGTAGATAAAGCCCACCCCTGTATATAGAGCTCCATAGATAGCCCACCCCTGTATATAGCCCCCTGTAGATATAGCCCACCCCTGTATATAGTGCTCCATAGATAGCCCACCCCAGTATATAGCCCCCCTGTAGATATAGCCCACCCCTGTATATGGTGCTCCATAGATAGCCCACCCCAGTATATAGCCCCCCTGGAGATATAGCCCACCCCCGTAGATAAAGCCCCCCTATAGATAAAGCCCCCTGTAGATAAATCCCCCCTGTAGATAAAGCCCCCCGTAGATAAAGCCACCCCTGTACGTCTCACTGTACGTCCGATATTCCCTGTATACTAGCCTCATTGTATGTCCTATATTCCCTATATACTGTTGTCACTGTCTGTCCTATATTCCCTGTATACTGTACTCACTGTATGTCCTATATTCCCTTTATACTGTCCTCACTATATGTACTATATTCCCAGTATACTGTCCTCACTGCATATCCTATATTCCCTGTATATTGTCCTCACTGTATGTCCTATATTCCATGTATATTGTCCTCACTGTATGTCCTATATTCCATTTATACTAGCCTAATTTTATGTCCTATATTCCCTGTATACTGTTCTCACTGTCTGTCCTATATTCCCTGTATACAGTCCTCACTATATGTACTATATTACCAGTATACTGTCCTCACTATATGTCCTATATTCCCTGTATACTGTTCTCACTGTCTGTCCTATATTCCCTGTATAAAGTCCTCACTATATGTACTATATTCCCAGTATACTGTCCTCACTATATGTCCTATATTCTCTGTGTACTGTTCTCACTGTCTGTCCTATATTCCCTGTATACAGTCCTCACTATATGTACTATATTCCCAGTATACTGTCCTCACTATATGTACTATATTCCCAGTATACTTTCCTCATTGTATGTCCTGTATTCCATGTATATTGTTCTCACTGTATGTCCTATATTCCCTGTATACTAGCCTCATTGTATGTCCCATATTCCCTGTATACTGTTCTCACTGTCTGTCCTATATTCCCTGTATACAGTTCTCACTATATGTACTATATTCCCAGTATACGGTCCTCACTGTATGTCCTATGTTCCCTGCATACTGTGCTCACTTTATATCCTCTATTCCCTGTATACCGTCCTTACTATATGTACTAAATTCCCAGAATCCTGTTCGCACTGTATGTCCTATATTACCTGTATACTGTTTTTTCTATAATTACTATATTCTCTGTATACTGTCCTCACTATATATACTGCACTACCTCTAAATTGTCTTCATATACAGTACCAGTCAATGTTTGGAGACACCTTTTAATTCCATGGTTTTTATGTTTAATATTTTTAATTTTCTACATTGTAGATTTATATTCAAGACATGTATAGCGGTTCTCACTGGTTTGTTTGTGGATCCTCGGTGTCGTCTGGGAGATGGTGCTTGGATCCCAGGCAACGCTTGGCACAGCGGGTAGAGGCGGTCGGATGGAAAGGCAGAAGTCACAACAGGCAGCAGACGTCGTAATGGGTATTGAAGCAATAGGTGAAGGCAGGCGGCAGGTGTCGTAACGGGTATGGAAGCAATAGGTCAAGGCAGGCGGCAGGCAAGGATAGTCAAGTTCAGGCAGAGGTCAGTAATGGGAAATCCAGACAAAGGCAGAAGGGAAGGAAACAGAGAACCAGGGCACAGGGAAACTCACGGGGAACTTGGTTGAACAAGCATGGATGAAAGGAAGGAGGAACCTTAAAGGGAACCTGTCACCAGCATTTCACCTATTGAACTTTACTTATCCCTAACTGGCCGCTGCTATGAAAAGTTCATTGTCGTTATCCCCTCTCCTAAACTCCTCATCCGACTGTAAATAACGGTCTGCAAACATTTGACGCTTTTTATCGTAATAATCCGGTGTCACTTTGTGCACACACACCAGAAGAGGACATCAATGCACAAGTGCGGGATTTTGTGTGCTGGGGGAAGGCGAGGAGCTGTCAATCAAAAGTAAGGAGGCGGGGTAAACTCGGAAAGACTTGAGGAATGAAGATATGACTCTTTTCAAACGAAGATTTGACTCTTTTATGCTCATTAGCATACGGTGTGGGAACACTAAAAACTGAATACTAAGGGTATGTTCACACGGCGGGGGTCCGTAACGGCTGAAATTACGGGGATGTTTCAGCCTGAAAACATCCCCGTAATTTCAGCCGTACCGGCATGTGCAGGCGCTTGAACGCCGCGTCAATTACGGCCGTAATTAGCGCTGCTATTCATTGGAGTCAATGAATAACGGCTCTAATTACGGCCAAAGAAGTGACAGGTCACTTCTTTGACGCGGGCGTCTATTTACGCGCCGTCTTTTGACAGCGGCGCGTAAATATACGCCTCGTGTGAACAGACAAACGTCTGCCCATTGCTTTCAATGGGCAGATGTTTGTCAGCGCTATTGAGGCGCTATTTTCGGGCGTAATTCGGGGCAAAAACGCCCGATTTACGTCCGTAAATAGGCCATGTGAACATACCCTAAAGCTTCAGAGCCGACTAAGAAGATAATTATAAGTTATATAGAAATGATTTTTCACTCACTACCCCCTGGTATTGCTGGTTTAATAGGTCAAATGCTGGTAACAGGTTCCCTTTAAATAGGAAGTCTTTTGAATTAAGGTGCGCGCTGGCCGTTTTTGACAGAACGAGTCAGCGCGCCCGCCCTCTAGTGACTGCAGCCGCACATCGAGGATCACTGCCGCTGGAAGAATGTAAGGGATGCACTTACCTGACGCCGCCCAGGGCCAGCAGAGCGTCCGGATCGGGTAAGTGGAGCTCGGGACGAGCATGAGGTAATGGAGGGCGCAGGAACCGGAGCAGAGGCCGTGGGAAGGATGGGGAAAGGCGCGGCAGCCGTTACAGTACCCCCCCTTTACGCCACCTCTTTTTTTGCTTGTTTGGAAACCTTTCCTCAAAGTCCTTGATGAGGGCTGGGGCGTTGACATTCTCCACGGGCTCCCATGATCTCTCCTCAGGACCATAATCTTTCCAGTCCACTAGGTACCATAATCTCCCCCGTGTTCCCTGCATACTGTGCTCATTATATGTCCTATATTCCCTGTATACTGTCCTTACTATAAGTACTAAATTCCCAGTATCCTGTTCGCACTGTATGTCCTATATTACCTGTATACTGTTTTTTCTATAATTACTAGATTTCCTGTACACTATCCTCACTATATATACTGCACTACCTCTAAACTGTCTTCATATACAGTACCAGTCAATGTTTGGATACACCTTTTAATTCCATGGTTTTTATGTTTAATATTTGTAATTTTCTACATTGTAGATTTATATTCAAGACATGTATAATGGTTCTCACTAGTTTGTTTGTGGATCCTCGGTGTAGTCTGGGAGATGGTGCTTGGAACCCAGGCAACGCTTGGCACAGCGGGTAGAGGCGGTCGGAGTGAAAGGCAGAAGTCACGACAGGCAGCAGACGTCGTAACGGGTATGGAAGCAATAGGTGAAGGCAGGCGGCGTAACGGGTATGGAAGCAATAGGTCAAGGCAGGCAAGGATAGTCCAGTTCAGGCAGAGGTCAGCAATGGGAAATCCAGACAAAGGCAGAAGGGAAGGAAACAAAGAACCAGGGCACAGGGAAATTCATGGGGAACTTGGTTGAACAAGCATGGATGAAAGGAAGGAGGAACCTTATATAAGTAGTCTTTTGAATTAAGGTGCGCGCTGGCCCTTTAAGACAGAACGAGTCAGCGCGCCTGCCCTCTAGTGACTGCAGCCGCACATCGAGGATGACTGCCGCGGAGGGAGGTAAGGGATGCACTTACCTGACGCCGCCCAGGGCCAGCAGAGCGTCCGGATCTGGTAAGTGGAGATCGGGACAAGCATGCGGTAATGGAGGGTGCAGGAACCGGAGCAGAGGCCGTAGGGAGGATGGGGAAAGGCGCGGCAGCTGTTACAGTACCCCCCCCCCTTTACGCCCCCTCTTTTTTTACTTGCTTGGAAACCTTTGCTCAAAGTCCTTGATAAGAGCTGGGGCGTTGACATTCTCCACGGGCTCCAATGATCTCTCCTCAGGACCACAATCTTTCCAGTCCACTAGGTACCATAATCTTCCCTGTGTTTGTTTGACATCCAGGATCTCTTGAATTTCAAATTCGGCATCAGCCGCAGGAGCAGGATGGACGGGAATTTTTTTTGAAAATCGGTTTCAGCAGAGAAATGTGGAATTAATTAGAGATTTTTAGAGACTGAGGAAGGCGAAGTCTGAAAGTTACTGGATTGATTTGTTTTGTTATCTCATAGGGACCCAGAAACCGAGGAGCTAGCTTGTAACAAGGGGTCTTCAGACGTATGTACCGCGTGGACAGTCAGACTTTATCCCCAGGAACTAGCTGCGGTGGTATTCTGCGCCTTTTATCCGCGTCTCTCTTAAATCTGGCTACGGCTTTGTGGATGGAGTCCTTGCCTTCTGCCATATCTGTACAAAGTCGCTGTGGACCGTGTTAGCAGCTGGAACCTCAGAAGGCTCAGAAGACTGGTAGGGCAATTCCTGGGTGCTGGCCATACACCAAGAAGAAAGGACAAGAGCGGGTAGATTCCCCCGTATGGTTGTTGTATGCAAATTCGGCCCATGGAAGTAGACTTGCCCAGTCGTCTTGTCGTGGAGACACGAAATTCCTGAGGAAACTTTCAAGTATTTGGTTTATCCGTTCTACTTGACCATTGGATTGAGGATGGTACGCGGAAGAGAAGTATAGTTTGACCTCCAGCAGTTTGCACAAGGCTCTCCAGATCTTGGATGTGAACTGAACTCGTCTGTCAGCAACAATATGCTTAGGAAGACCATGAAGGCGAAAGATGTGCTTGATAAATAGCGTTGCCAGTCGGGAAGATGATGGAAGGCCTGAGAGGGATACGACGTATGTAAAGGATGTGCCTGACACAGCTTCTGTGTCGACGCCCGTTGTTAATCAGCCTGCATCTGTGCCTAGGTCTGTTAGAGTGACTCGATCTGCTACCACTCAGGCTGGTAGGCTCAGGAGTGGGAGAACCTATCACAGCCTGGCCAGACGGTTCTAGCTCCCGCCCTTGGTCTATGTATACCTTCATTTGCTGCTTGTCCTTTGCCTGTGATTCTGTCTGGTTTCCTGGCTCTGCTGCTCCTGCTAGTACTATTGACCTCTGCTTCAAATTGACGCTGGCTTTACTGACTACTCTCCTGTTCTGCGTTTGGTACCTCGTACACTCCTGGTTTGACTCGGCTCGATCACTACTCTTGTTGCTCACGGTGTTGCCGTGGGCAACTGCCCCATTTCCCTTAGCTTCTGTGTACCCTTGTCTGTTTGTTTGTCGTGCACTTATTGAGCGTAGGGACCATCGCCCAGTTATACGCGGCTCACCTGTCTGTCTCCCTACCCCGACATTACATAATCACAGGCTCAAATACCTTTTCTACCCTGTTCCCTGACACACTATGGACCCCCTTGAGGCCCTGGCTCAGCAAATGCAGGGTCTTTCCCTACAGGTCCAAGACCTGGCTCAGAGGTGCAACCAGCGTGATGCTACCTGGTAGTGCCCCCCACCTCACCTCTAGAACCCCACCTCAAGTTGCCTGACCGGTTCTCAGGGGACCGGAAGACTTTTTTCTCCTTCCAGGAGAGTTGTAGGCTCTATTTCCATTTAAGGCCCCACTCCTCAGGTTCTGAGAACCAACGAGTGGGTATAATTATGTCCCGGCTCCAGGACGGCCCCCAGGAATCTGCCTTCTCCTTGGCTCCTGACGCCCCTTAACTTTCGTCTGTTGATTTTTTTGTTCTGCTCTCGGGGTCATCTATGACGAGACTGACAAGACTGCCTTTGCCGAGAGTCAGCTGGTGACCTTACGTCAGGGTAAGAAACCCATTGAGGAGTACTGTTCTGACTTTAGGAAGTGGTGTGTAGCTTGTCGGTGGAATGACCCTGCCCTGAGGTGTCAGTTTAGATTGGGTCTGTCGAACGCCCTGAAAGACCTGTTAGTTAGTTATCCCTCTTCGGGCTGTCTAGATCAGGTTATGGCTTTAGCGGTACGTCTTCACCGACGTCTCAGGGAATGACGACTCAAACGTTTTTGTGCCTTTTCCTCTGACTCGGATGAACCTATCCAACTCGGGGCCTCCGTGTCTCCCCAACAACGTAGAGAGTTCCGCAGGAAGAATGGTCTCTGTTTCTACTGTGGGGATGACAAGCATCAAGTGAACGACTGTCCTAGGTGTAAGGATAACCAGAGGGAAACTTTCGCGCCTAAGTGACCATCGGGGAGGTCGCTTGGGTGCACAGGTATTTCCCGTAAATATGAAGCCTAATAAAATCTTGCTTCCCTTTCATGTCTCTTTTGGTGGTAGGTCTGCCACCGGCAGTGCCTTCAAGGACTCAGGGTCTTCCGCTAATATTATGTCTGTGGAATTTGCTATGTCTCTAGCTATGCCATTAATTGATTTGCCTAAACCTGTCCCGGTAGTGGGTATCGACTCCACTCCACTTGCTAATGGTTATTTTACACAGCATAGCCCTGTATTTGAAATCATGTTCTGTGTTGGTGATGCAGGGATTATCGCCCGATTTGGTTTTAGGCCTTCCTTGGTTGCAGATGCATAATCCCACATTTAACTGGAATACTGGGGATCTTACTAAATGGGGTAATGAATGCATGACTTCCTGTTTTTCTATTCATTTGGTTTCTCTCACTGAGGAGGTGAACACTCTACCTGAGTTTATTCAGGACTTCGCTGATGTTTTTTCTAAAAAAGCCTCTTAAGAGTTACCTCCTCATAGAGAGTACGATTGCGCAATCGATTTGGTACCAGGAGCTAAGCTCCCTAAAGGTAGGATATTTAATCTCTCTTATCCTGAACGTGAAGCCATGAGAGAATATATCCAGGAAAGCCTGGCCAAGGGTTACATCCGCCCCTCTACTTCTCCGGTAGGTGCTGGCTTCTTCTTCGTAGGGAAGAAGGATGGTGGTCTTAGGCCATGCATCGATTACTGGAACTTTAATAAGGTCACTGTAAGGAACCAATATCCCCTTCCTTTGATTCCTGATCTCTTCAATCAGGTTCAGGGGGCCCGATGGTTCTCTACGTTTGATCTTCGGGGGGCTTATAACCTAACCCGAATCAGGGAAGGGGATGAGTGGAAGACTGCGTTTAACACGCCCGAATGTCATTTAGAATACCTCGTCATGCCCTTTGGGTTGTGTAATGCTCCCGTGGTCTTCCAGAATTTCATAAATTAGGTTTTAAGAGACTACCTGGGGGTATTTCTTGTAGTGTACCTTGATGATATACTTGTGTTCTCCAAGGACTGGTCCTCCCACATTGAGCATGTCAGGAAGGTGCTCCAGGCCCTTAGGGAAAACAAACTCTTTGCTAAAACTGAAAAATGTGTGTTTGGGGTGCAGGAGATACCATTTTTGGGTCAAATACTCACTCCTAATGAATTCCGCATGGACCCTGCCAAGGTTCAGGCTGTGGCGGAATGGGTCCAACCTGCCTCCCTGAAGGCTTTACAGTGCTTCCTGGGGTTCGCTAATTATTACAGGAGATTTATTGCTAACTTCTCGGTCATCGCTAAGCCTCTTACGGACCTTACTCGCAAGGGTGCTGATCTCCTCCACTGGCCTCCAGAGGCGGTTCAGGCTTTTGAGGTCCTTAAGAGGTGTTTTGTCTCTGCCCCAGTGCTGATTCAGCCTAACCAAATGGAGCCATTCATCGTGGAGGTTGACGCCTCCGAGGTGGGAGTGGGTGCTGTCTTGTCCCAGGGTACCAGGGGTCTCACCCATCTCCGTCCCTGTGCCTACTTCTCCAGGAAGTTCTCCCCCCCTGAGAGTAACTATGACGTTGGCAACCGCGAACTCTTAGCCATTAAATAGGCATTTGAAGAGTGGCACCACTTCCTGGAGGGGGCTAGGCACCAGGTAAAGGTCCTTACCGACCACAAGAATCGGTTTTCCTAGAATCTGCCCGGAGGCTAAACCCGAGACAAGCTCAATGGGCGTTGTTTTTTTACTAGATTCAACTTTGTGGTCACCTATAGGGCTGGGTCTAAAAATATTACAGCTGATGCACTGTCGCGTAGCTTCATGGCCAGTCCTCCTCCTGAGGAGGATCCTGCTTGTGTTTTGCCCCCAGGTATAATCATATCCTCTGTTGATTCTGACTTAGCCTCCGAAATTGCGGCTGATCAAGGTTCAGCTCCCGAGAACCTTCCTGAGAACAAGCTGTTTGTTCCCGTTCAATTCCGGCTAAGGGTACTCAGGGAGAATCATAACTCTGCACTATCTGGCCATCCAGGCATCCTGGGTACTAAACACCTAATTTCTAGAACCTATTGGTGGCCTGTGTTGCTTAAAGACGTTAAGGCCTACGTCGCCGATTGTGAAACTTGTGCTAGGTCCAAGACACCCAGTTCCCGACCGGTGGGCTTACTATGTTCTTTGCCCATTCCCCAGAGACCTTGGACCCATATCTCCATGGATTTTATCACCGATCTGCCTCCATCCCAAAGCAAGTCGGTGGTGTGGGTTTTAGTAGACCACTTCAGCAAGATGTCCCACTTTGTGCCCCTCAAGAAACTACCCAATGCCAAGACGTTAGCTACCTTGTTTGTTAAACACATCCTGCGTCTCCATGGGGTTCCTGTCAATATTGTTTCTGACAGAGGGGTACAATTTGTTTCATTGTTTTGGAGAGCCTTCTGTAAGAAGTTGGAGATTGATCTGTCCTCCTCGGCCTTCCATCCTGAAACTAATGGCCAAACTGAGAGGACTAATCAGTCTCTAGAACAATATTTAAGGTGTTTTATCTCTGACTGTCAAGATGATTGGGTATCCTTCATTCCCCTCGCCGAATTTTCCCTTAATAACCGGGTCAGTAACTCGTTGGGGGTCTCCCCCTTTTTCTGTAATTTTAGGTTTAATCCACGGTTCTCCTCCATTTCACCTGGTGGTTCCAACAATCCCGAGGTGTGCCCAGTCTGGGCCCAGGTTCAGAGAACCTTGAGGCGTCCCAGAGCATCCAAAAGACTCAGGCAGATAAGAGACATTCTACTAACCCCTTGTTTGTGGTCGGGGATCTGGCGTGGCTGTCCTCGAAAAATTTGCGCCTTAAAGTCCCGTCCCAAAAATTTGCTCCCCGGTATATAGGGCAGTACAAGATCATTAAGGTCCTTAACCCTGTCTACTTCCGGCTGGAGTTACCACCGTCCTTTCAGATACACAATGTGTTCCATGCCTCCCTCCTGAAAAGATGCTCCCCGTCATTGGCTACCTCGAGGAAACCTCCGGTCCCTGTTCTCGCTCCTGAAGGGGTAGAATTCGAGTTGGCCAAGACTGTGGACAGCAGGATGGTCCAAGACTCCCTCCAGTACCTGGTCCATTGGAGAGGATACGGGCCTGAGGAGAGGACTTGGGTACACGCCCGGGATGTTCACGCTGGGTTATTGCTCAGGAAGTTCCATCTTCGGTTCTCCAACAAGCCAGGTCCACCTAGGAAGGGTCCAGTGGCCCCTCATAAAAGGGGGGAGGGGGTACTGTAAAGGCTTTGCCTTACTCAGCTTCTGTGTCGACGCCCGTGGTTAATCAGCCTGCATCTGTGCCTAGGTCTGTTAGAGTGACTCGATCTGCTACCACTCAGGCTGGTAGGCTCAGGAGTGGGAGAACCTATCACAGCCCGGCCAGATGGTTCTAGCTCCCGCCCTTGGTCTATGTATACCTTCATTTGCTGCTTGTCCTTTGCCTGTGATTCTGTCTGGTTTCCTGGCTCTGCTGCTCCTGCTAGTACTATTGACCTCTGCTTAAAATTGACCCTGGCTTTACTGACTACTCTCCTGCTCTGCATTTGGTACCTCGTACACTCCTGGTTTGACTCGGCTCGATCACTACTCTTGTTGCTCACGGTGTTGCCGTGGGCAACCTCCCCATTTCCCTTAGCTTCTGTGTACCCTTGTCTGTTTGTCTGTCGTGCACTTATTGAGCATAGAGACCATCGCCCAGTTGTACGCCATCGCCTAGGACGGGCCGTGCAAATAGGCAGGGACAGAGTGGTGGGTAGATTAGGGCTCACCTGTCTGTCTCCCTATCCAGACATTACAGCGCCATCTTGGAAAAGTGATCCACTACAACCCAGATCACGGTACACCCAGCAGAACTAGGCAGATCAGTGATGAAGTCCATGGCAATATGCGACCAGGGAGAGTCAGGCACGGGTAGAGGATGCAAAAGGCGAGCAGGTCTTAAATGGGAGACTTTATTTTGAGAGCAGGTGGAGCAGGCTGAAACAAAGTCTTTAGTGTCTTGGAACATGGAAGGCCACCAGAACTGACAGCCAATCAAATTGAGAGTCTTTTTGATGCCATGGTGCCCAGAAACCCTGGAGGCATGACCCCAACGAAGAACACAATCCCTTTGTTTAGGGGGTACGTAGGTCTTTCTTCGGGAAATGTGTACCACTTCAGCTAGAGCAGCGTTCATAATACGTTTAAGATCTATAATAAACTGCGGGCTGGGCTCTTGGTCTGTGGGGTCAAAACAGCGAGATAAAGCGTTAGCCTTGGTATTCTTTCCAGCGGGTCTGTAGTGAAGCTGAAAATCGAATCTGGAGAAGAATAATGCCCACCGAGCTTGACGAGAATTTAGGCGTTGAGCAGTCTGCAAGTATAGAAGGTTCTTATGATCTGTGTAAATGATGATGGGATGTCGTGCACCCACAAGCAAATGTCTCCATTCCTCCAGAGCCAATTTAATAGCTAAAAGTTATTTATCTCCAATACCATAATTTTTTTGATCGGATGTGAATGATTTGGAGAAAAAAAACACAGGCCACCAGTCTCCCTCTACAAGTCTTTTGTGAAAGAATAGCTCCGACTCCCACAGATGAAGCATCGACCTCCAGAACAAAGGGTTTGGTGGAATCCGGTCTATGTAGGACTAAAGCTGAGGAGAAGGCAATTTTAAGGGCTTGGAATGCGGCTTCAGTCTCTGTGGTCCAGTCTTTGGCATTAACCCCCTTTTTGGTAAGTGCAGAAATAGGAGCTGTCATAGAGGAGAAATGAGAAATAAACTGGCGGTAATAATTTGCGAATCCCAGCAGGCGTTGGACAGCTTTGAGTCCTTGCGGACGAGGCCAGTTGAGAATAGAAGGTAGCTTGGCTGGATCCATTTGAAGTCCCTGGTCGGAAATGACATACCCCAAGAAAGGCAGGCTGGTTTTCTTGAAGAGGCATTTCTCTAGATTGGCAAACAGAGTGTTTTCTCGCAGACGCTGTAACACTTGGCACACATGCGCACAATGAGTTTGAATATTGGGATAAAATATTAAAATGTCATCTAGGTATACCACCACACAGGTGTACAACAGATCCCGAAAAATTTCATTAACAAAAGCCTGGAAAACCGCAGGAGCATTACAAAGTCCAAAGGGCATGACCAGGTATTCAAAATGCCCATCACGAGTGTTGAATGCGGTTTTCCATTAGTCTCCCTCACGGATACGGATGAGGTTATAACCTCCACGAAGGTCTAGTTTGGTGAAAATTCTCACCCCCTGTAGGCGGTCAAAGAGTTCTGAGATCAATGGTAAAGGGTACTTGTTCTTTAGCGTGATATTATTCAATCCTCGGTAATCAAGACAAGGACGCAGGGTGTCGTCTTTTTTCCCCACAAAGAAAAACCCTGCACCAACAGGAGAGGAGGACTTACGGCTGAATCCTCTCTCCAGATTTTCTTGGATATACCGAGACATGGCCTCCGTCTCGGGAAAAGACAAAGGGTAGACTTTACCTCTGGGAGGTGTGGCGTTGGGGACCAGGTATATGGCACAGTCGTATAGCCTGTGAGGAGGCAGCGATTCAGCTTGTTGTTTAAAGAAAACATCCGAGAAGCTTTTATATGGAGTAGGAAGTCCTGCTGAGTTAGGTTCTGTAGACTGAGGCATGGGTGGACGAATAGATTGTAGACAATGTTGGTGACAGAAGTCACTCCAGCGGGTAATTTGACCTCCAGTCCAGTCAATAACAGTCTGCAACCACGGTAGACCCAGTAGCAAAGGGTTCAGAGAGTTCTTTAAAACACAGAAGGACATACGTTACTGGTGCAGCGCCCCTGTTAACAAGAGAATGGGCTCGGTGACGAGATAGATAGTTTCCTGTAGAAGCCTCCTATCTACAGAAGCAATGGACAATGGTTTGATTCGTTTTTGCACTGGGATTTGGTAGCGATTTACCAAGGACTGGCACAGAAAATTCCCAGCGGATCCGGAATCTAGGAAGGCTTGAACACAGAAAGTGGTTCCTGCAAAGGACAGTTTTGCTGGTATGGTCATCTTTTGACAGGCAGGTATTCCACCTAGGGTAGCCTCTCCTACTTGCCCTAGGCGTTGGAGTTTTCCGGCCTCACTGGACAGTCCTTGAGGAAGTGTGTTTTATCACCACAATACAAACATAAATTCAACTTGCGTCTATTCTGGCGCTCCTCAGGCGTGAGTCTTGTTCTCTCCACCTGTATGGGTTCATCCGACCGAGAGGAAGATGAGGCCAGAAGAGGCCTTTGGAAGGTTGGTGCCAACCGTGATGTTCGATTCCCTCGAGCAGATTCTTGCTGCCTCTCACGGAAACTTATATCTATTCGATTAGCAAGAGATCCAAGGACGGTGGAAGGTCTCCGCCAGCAAGTTCATCCTTGATGCGGCCCGCCAGACCCTCCCAGAAGGTAGATACCAAAGCCTCATTATTCCACTGGAGTTCTGTAGCCAGGGTGCAAAATTGAATGGCGTATTGGCCTACTGTGGAGGTTCCTTGCCGGAGCTTGAGTAGAGAGAAAGCTGCAGAAGAGGTTCGACCCGGTTCTTCAAACACCCTTTTAAAAGTGGAGAGAAAGTTCTGAATGTTGTACATGATGGGGTCGTTGCTCTCCCACAAGGGCGATGCCTACGCCAGCGTTTCGCCAGACAGCACGGACAGGATGTAGGCCACCTTAGCCCGGTCTGAGGAAAAATGATGCGCCATTACTTCGAAATGGATGGTGCATTGGTTAACAAATCCCCTGCAGGTCTTTGGGTCTCCCTCATAGCGAGCAGGCATAGATAAATGTAGTCCCGGACTGTAGACAGGAGCTTCCTGTGGTGGTGGTGGTGGTATCGGAGGCGCAAGTTCGTTTAAACGAGTGGACACATTTTGCAGTAGCTGAAAAAGCTGATCTTGGAGGACGCTTTGTCTAGAAAGCTCCTGAGCCATATCAGCCTTGTCAGGCAGGGCTGTGTCAAGGGGATCCACGGCTTGTTCAACTTATAACGGTTTTCACCGGTTTGTTTGTGGATCCTCGGTGTCGTCTGGGAGTTGGTGCTTGGAACCCAGGCAACGCTTGGCACAGCGGTCGGATGAAAAGGCAGAAGTCAGGAAAGGCAGCAGACGTTGTAACGGGTATGGAAGCAATAGTTCAAGGCAGGCGTCAGGCGTCGTAATGGGTATGGAAGCAATAGATCAAGGCAGGTGGCAGGCAAGGATAGTCAAGTTCAGGCAGAGGTCAGCAACGGTTAATCCAGACAAAGGCAGAAGGGAAGGAAACAGAGAACCAGGGCACAGGGAAACTTACGGGGAACTTGGTTGAACAAGCATGGATGAAAGGAAGGAGGAACCTTAAATAGGAAGTCTTTTGAATTAATCTGCACGCTGGCCCTTTAAGACAGAACGAGTAAGCGCTCGCGCCCTCTAGTGACTGCAGCCGCACATCGAGGATGACGGCAGCGGAGAGAGGTAAGGGATGCACTTACCTGACGCCGCCCAGGGCCAGCAGAGCGTCCGGATCTGGTAAGTGGAGCTCGGGACGAGCATGAGGTAATGGAAAGCCCAGGAACCAGAGCAGAGGCCGTGGGGAAGACGGGGAACGGTGCGGCAGCGTTTTGACGGAACTCAAATGGAATAAAGTGGTAAATAAAAAAGTGCTAACCCCTTCCCACCGCAGCCTATTTTTCAGATTTTTTTCATTTTCATTTTTCTACTGCTCATCTTCCAAAAACTATAGCCCCAATTTTTTTTTTACTTTTTGTTTTTATGGCAATGACTGTGCAATAATAACAACATTTTGAAAGCCATCATTTTTTTTTATTGTTCTATCGATTGAGCTGTGTGAGGGCTTGTTTTTTGTGGTAGTCACTTTTTTATAAAAATTTTTGTGAGAGATGATGTGACGAAAAAACTTTGATTCTGGCGGTTTAAATGTATTTATTTTTATGCCGTTCACCGTTCGGGTTAAATAATGTTATATTGTAATAGATTTTTAGGCATGCGGCGATACCAATTATGTTTATTATATTTTTTTTTACCATGCTTTAGGGGGTACATTTTTTTTTTACTTTGTGTACATAAAAATAAACCTTTGTTTTACATTAGTCCCCTTAGGGGACTTGAACCAGCGATCGTTGCATCGCTTGCATGATACTATTGCACTACTAATGTATTGAAGTATATTGAGATTCTGACGGACTCCTACTAAGCCCTGCCGGAGGCAAGGCTTAATAGGAGTGCAGAGATGGCAGACCTGGGGCCACTTATTAGGGTATGTTCACACGTAGTCAACAAAAACGTCTGAAAATCCAGAGCTGTTTTCAAGGGAAAACAGACCCTGCTTTTCAGACGTTTTTTTACCAACTCGCATTTTTCGCGGCGTTTTCACGCCGTTTTCGCTGCGTTTTTTACGTCCGTTTTTGGAGCTGTTTTCATTGGAGTCTATGAGAAAACAGCTCCAAAAATGTCAAAAGAAGTGTCCTGCACTTCTTTTGACGAGGCTGTATTTTTACGCGTCGTCGTTTGACAGCTGTCAAACGACGATGCGTAAATAACAGGTCGTCTGCACAGTACGTCGGCAAACCCATTCAAATGAATGGGCAGATGTTTGCCGACGTATTGGAGCCGTATTTTCAGACGTAAAACGAGGCATAATACGCCTCGTATATGTCTGAAATTTGGCCGTGTGAACATACCCTTAGGCCCCCAGGTTGCCATGCCAATTATCGGCAGCCCACGATCACGTAGTTGGGTTGGGCGATGGACTATTAGAGGGGGTCACCACTCTTCTTAACACCTTAGATGCCACAGTCGCTATTGTGAGCCCGGAGTTAAGCAAAGCTGGGCAGAGGGCAGTCATGACGGGTCTGGGCCTGCAAAGGGTCAACTAGAGGCATAATGTGATTATAGATTGGTGGGTGGGTGTAAATTAGGAACGTTTTTGTGTCAGTTTAGGGCTTACACTATAGATGGAGGGCTTAGAGCAGTTGCTGGAGAGGATTAGGGTACAGGCAGTGGAGAAGGGGCTAGGGTAGGTGCAGGAGTAGTTAGGGGCCTTTGTGGTGTCTCTTTTAGGGTATCCCCCCCAGGGTTCTATGTTCCAGGCTTCCTGAGCGCCTCAGCCCTACATCGCCGGTTCCCTGGCGCAGGCGGAGGAGTGTGACCCACCCCCTTACCTGCTGTGGAGGTTCCGTAGGCCGGGAGCAGTGGCGTGGACGGTCCGAGGCCAGTGGGAGCGATAGCGGCAGTTTGCGGGTGAGGGCAGCAGTGAGGAGCGGTCGGGCCCCTGCCGTCCAGCAAGCATGCGGCGAGCAGTCGGTCCGAGTGACCGCAGCCGAATGAAGAGGCCGATAGAGTAACGTGGGCTCGGTCGGCAGGAAAGGCTTCCTTCATTGGCGTTTCTGTAGCTGGAGGCGTCATCTTCTATCTACAGCTCGGCAGGCTCACCTGGAGAGCCCATCTGGAGCTTGACCAGGGGACCGGAGGCAGACCAGGATGGTGCGGCTGCCGGGGTGAGTGTTCTTGGCGCTTCTGCAGCGCCATCTGCTGGACGGGAGGCATGAGACAGTATTACACCCTGTAGTAATAAAAACGCTTGAAACGCGTGAAAAAAAGTGGATGTCACTTATTGAGTCGATTTTATAGCCGTGTATCATTGTGTCAATAAAAAAACAGCTCCAAAAAACGCATCAAAAAACATTTGAGGCTTAAAAAGCAGCTGAAAATCGGAGGCTGTTTTCCCTTAAAGGGATGGTGTTGCCAGAAAAACATGTTTTTTTTTTAAAAATTAAACATTTAGTGTGTGGGTGATTAAACATTGTTCAAATTTTTTTTTTTTTTTTGGCACGAGCCAGGAAATATTATAAATTATTTCTAATTTATAATACTACCCATTTTTGGTCACTAGATGGGGCTGTTCCCAAAATTGCAGCATTGCAGCATTGGGTTAAAAGCCCTCGCTCTAGTGAGCTCTCAGCATCCCCCCCTCCTTTATCCTGGCTAGTGCCGGGATAAACGAGGGGTTTGAAAGGTTTAACCTCCTACACTGTGTGTCGCCATTTTTTGAGGTAACCCACAGTGTAGTAGGTTTACATACAGTAGTAAACACACACAAATACTAACATACATTGAAATCTCTTACCTGCTCCTGCCGCCGCGGCTCCCTCCGGCCCGTCCGCTCCGTTTGCTGCCGCTGTTCCATGTGCACAAGTCCGGAAGCCGCGACCGGAAGTAGTAATATTACTGTCCGGCCGCGACTTCCGGTCCACAGGAAAATGGCGCCGGACGGCGCCAATTTCGAATAGGACTGTGTGGGAGCGGCGCATGCGCAGTTCCCACACAGACGCCGTACACGGCAGTAAATGGGACGGGAGCCGTTCGCAGTCCCTATGGGACTGTGGCTGCCGTATTCCATGTCTGTGTGTGTCGTTAATCGACACACACAGAAATGGAACAAAAAATGGCAGCCCCCATAGGGAAGAAAAAGTGTAAAAATAAGAAACAGTAAAACACAAACACACAAATGAATATAAACGTTTTTATTAAAGCACTAACATCTTTAACATATAAAAAAATTATTTGCGATGACACTGTTCCTTTAAAAACAGCTCCATATTTTAGAGTGGATTTTACTTTAGCGTGTGAACATACCCTCAGCGTAAACACTGTTGATTTTCTAAAACTGATTTAATTGCGTATTACAGTAGCAGCAGAGTGGATGAAATTTGAACAAATATGCTGAGAAACCGTTCATAAATTGACCTGCGGTGCGTTTTTTTTAATCCGCAGCCTGTCAATTTATGCTGCAGAATCGCTGCTCTTCTGTTTCGGGTTTTTCACATTGAATTTTATGGGGGGTAAAACTCGCAACAAATAGGCAAATGTTGTAATTTTTGCAATGAAAAGTTTGTCTGAAGCCTGATGGTGATACGCTGAGCAGAAGCGCCATCGTGTGGTCAATGCTGGGAAATGTACACTATTATATTATATATTTTAGAAAGTTTGTTTGAAGCCTGATTGTGATACGCTAAGCAGCATCGCCATCGTGTGGTCAATGCTGAGAAATCTCGCTAAATTGAATGTAATGCTGGCAGCCTAGTGATACGCTGAGCAGCAGCGCCATTGTGTGGTCAATGCTGGGAAATGCACACTATATCTATATATTATATATTTTAGAAGTTTGTTTGAAGCACGATTGTGATAAACTAAGCAGCAGCGCCATCGTGTGGTCAATGCTGAGAAATCTCACTAAATTGAATGTAAGGCAGGCAAGCCTAGTGATACGCTGAGCAGCAGCGCCATCGTGTGGTCAATGCAGGGAAATGCACACTATATCTATATATTATATATTTTAGAAAGTTTGTTTGAAGCTCGATTGTGATACGCTAAGCAGCAGCGCCATCGTGTGGTCAATGCTGAGAAATCTCACTAAATTGAATGTAAGGCAGGCAGCCTAGTGATACGCTGAGCAGCAGCGCCATTGTGTGGTCAATGCTGGAAAATGCACACTATATCTATATATTATATATTTTAGAAAGTGTGTTTGAAGCCCGATTGTGATACGCTAAGCAGCAGCGCCATCGTGTGGTCAATGCTGAGAAAACTCACTAAATTGAATGTAATGCCGGCAGCCTAGTGATACGCTGAGCAGCAGCGCCATTGTGTGGTCAATGCAGGGAAATGCACACTATATCTATATATTATATATTTTAGGAAGTTTGTTTGAAGCCCGATTGTGATATGCTAATCAGCAGCGCAATCGTGTGGTCAATACTGGGAAATCTCAATAAATTGAATGTAAGGCAGGCAGCCTAGTGATACGCTGAGCAGCAGCGCCATCGTGTGGTCAATGCTGGGAAATGTACACTATATCTATATATTATATATTTTAGAAAGTTTGTTTCAAGCCCGATTTTGATACGCTAAGCAGCAGCGCCATCGTATGGTCAATACAGGGAAATGCGCACTATATCTATATATTATATATTTTAGAAAGTATATTTGAAGTTCGATTGTGATACGCTAAGCAGCAGCGCCATCGTGTGGTCAATGCTGAGAAATCTCACTAAATTGAATGTAAGGCAGGCAGCCTAGTGATACGCTGAGCAGCAGCGCCATCGTGTGGTCAATGCTGGGAAATGTACACTATATCTATATATTATATATTTTAGAAAGTTTGTTTCAAGCCCGATTTTGATATGCTGAGCAGCAGCGCCATCGTGTGGTCAATGCAGGGAAATGCACACTATATCTATATATTCTATATTTTAGAAAGTTTGTTTGAAGCTCGATTGTGATACGCTAAACAGCAGCGCCATCGTATGGTCAATGCTGAGAAATCGGACTAAATTGAATGTAATGCAGGCAGCCTAGTGATACTCTGAGCAGCAGCGCCATTGTGTGGTCAATGCTGGGAAATGCACACTACATCTATATTATATATTTTAGAAAGTTTGTTTGAAGCCCGATTGTGATAAGCAGCAGCGCCATCGTGTGGTCAATGCTGAGCAATCTCACTAAATTGAATGTAATGCAGGCAGCCTACTGGTACGCTGAGCAGCAGCGCCATCGTGTGGTCAATGCAGGGAAATGCACACTATATCTATTATATATTTTAGAAAGTTTGTTTGAAGCCCGATTGTGATATGCTAAGCAGCAGCGCCATCGTGTGGTCAATGCTGAGAAATCTCACTAAATTGAATGTAACGCAGGCAGCCTAGTGATACGCTGAAAGTAGAGTGAAAAAACACGGCGCCACATGTGTGTATCAATTATGAATTTGATAGGCAAAAGATCGTAACTGCTCACCTGTAAAGTTGAAAGTAATCCGCGAGTACAAAGCTGCTGCCGATCCCAACGCAAAACTCCAAAGAGATGCCAAAATTGATTGATAAAGAATAAAAAACGGGATACTGAGGCGCTGCTTGATAAAGAGTTAATACATTTAATTGAGGTAGTATAAATAGACAATTGCTACGCGTCTCAACGCCGGACTGGCGTCTTCCTCAGGCAAGTGGTGATACGCTGAGCAGCAGCGCCATCGTGTGGTCAATGCTGAGAAATCTCACTAAGTTGAATGTAATGCAGGCAGCCTAGTGATACACTGCGCAGCAGCGCCATCGTGTGGTCAATGCAGGGAATTGCACACTATAGCTATATATTATATATTTTAGGAAGTTTGTTTGAAGCCCGGTTGTGATACGCTAAGCAGCAGCGCCATCGTGTGGTCAATGTTGAGAAATCTCACTAAATTGAATGTAATGCAGGCAGCCTAGTGATACGCTGAGCAGCAGCGCCATTGTGTGGTCAATGCTGGGAAATGCACACTATATCTTTATATTATATATTTTAGAAAGTTTGTTTGAAGCCCGATTGTGATACGCTAAGCAGCAGCGCCATCGTGTGATCAATACTGAGAAATCTCACTAAATTGAATGTAAGGCAGCATCGCCATCGTGTGGTCAATGCTGGGAAATGCACACTATATCTATATATTATATATTTTAGAAAGTTTGTTTGAAGCCCGATTGTGATAAACTAAGCAGCAGCGCCATCGTGTGGTCAATGCTGAAAAATCTCACTAAATTGAATGTAATGCAGGCAGCCTAGTGATACGCTGAGCAGCAGCGCCATCGTGTGGTCAATGCTGGGAAATGTACACTATATCTATATTATATATTTTAAAAAGTTTGTTTGAAGCCCAATTGTTATACGCTAAGCAGCAGCGCCATCGTGTAGTCAATGCTGAGAAATCTCAGTAAATTGAATGTAAGGCAGGCAGCCTAGTGATACGCTGAGCAGCAGCACCATCGTGTGGTCAATGCTGGGAAATGCACACTACATCTATATTATATATTTTAGAAAGTTTGTTTGAAGCCCGATTGTGATATACTAAGCAGCAGCGCCATCGTGTGGTCAATGCAGGGAAATGCACACTATATCTATTATATATTTTAGAAAGTTTGTTTGAAGCCCGATTGTGATACGCTAAGCAGCAGCGCCATCGTGTGGTCAATGCTGAGAAATCTCACTAAATTGAATGTAATGTCGGCAGCCTAGTGATACACTGAGCAGCAGCGCCATCGTGTGGTCAATGCTGGGAAATGCACACTATATCTATATATTATAGATTTTAGAAAGTTTGTTTGAAGCCCGATTGTGATACGCTAAGCAGCAGCGGCATCGTGTGGTCAATGCTAAGAAATCTCACTAAATTGAATATAATGCAGGCATCCTAGTGATACGCTGAGCAGCAACGCCATCGTGTGGTCAATGCTGGGAAATGCACACTACATCTATATTATATATTTTAGAAAGTTTGTTTGAAGCCCGATTGTGATATACTAAGCAGCAGCGCCATCGTGTGGTCAATGCAGGGAAATGCACACTATATCTATTATATATTTTAGAAAGTTTGTTTGAAGCCCGATTGTGATACGCTAAGCAGCAGCGCCATCGTGTGGTCAATGCTGAGAAATCTCACTAAATTGAATGTAATGTCGGCAGCCTAGTGATACACTGAGCAGCAGCGCCATCGTGTGGTCAATGCTGGGAAATGCACACTATATCTATATATTATAGATTTTAGAAAGTTTGTTTGAAGCCCGATTGTGATACGCTAAGCAGCAGCGGCATCGTGTGGTCAATGCTAAGAAATCTCACTAAATTGAATATAATGCAGGCATCCTAGTGATACGCTGAGCAGCAACGCCATCGTGTGGTCAATGCAGGGAATTGCACACTATAGCTATATATTATATATTTTAGGAAGTTTGTTTGAAGCCCGGTTGTGATACGCTAAGCAGCAGCGCCATTGTGTGGTCAATGTTGAGAAATCTCACTAAATTGAATGTAATGCAGGCAGCCTAGTGATACGCTGAGCAGCAGCGCCATTGTGTGGTCAATGCTGGGAAATGCACACTATATCTTTATATTATATATTTTAGAAAGTTTGTTTGAAGCCCGATTGTGATACGCTAAGCAGCAGCGCCATCGTGTGGTCAATACTGAGAAATCTCACTAAATTTAATGTAAGGCAGCATCGCCATTGTGTGGTCAATGCTGGGAAATGCACACTATATCTATATATTATATATTTTAGAAAGTTTGTTTGAAGCCCGATTGTGATAAACTAAGCAGCAGCGCCATCGTGTGGTCAATGCTGAAAAATCTCACTAAATTGAAGGGTCGCATAAGTGAATTGTATACACTGTGGTAAGTTGCAGCCGGGCACTGAACACACTAATAAATACCAGTCACACTTATGGATTAATGTTAAAGATTTATTTATGGTTTTTGTGGATCAAAATATATGATGGTAAAGATGATGTTATACAAGATCCCGCAAAAACCATGGAAGATGTCACAGTATATACTGTAGTATCAGTAGGGGGTGGGAAATCTAGATTCCACAGACACAAGAAAAGATGACATGTTCTCCTGTTCTGAGCCCGGTCTTCTGGGTGACATTGATGCCCCGGTAACCACACTGATGTCTCTTCTGTGACAGATGTAGAAAATTTAAAGTCTCGCCATTGGGATACTTGTAAGATGGCGGGTTCTGCCCTTGGTTGTTATTGGCATTGATGTTGATGTTCTGTTGATATCTGCTGACTTGTTCTGGGGGGAGAAGCCCACAATCCTATTAAATATTCATTATTTTGGCTGCTTGACAAGAATAAGGAGGGGACATATCTAGAGAAACTTACCTTTCTATCAGCAACAATGGCGGCTCCTCCGGTGACAGGGAGCGCAGTTCTCGCCAGATATACCGCGGAATTGATGTTTATGCTGCAAGAGAAATATTTGCTATTAATGTGTGTTTCTTAGCAGGCACAAAATATAGAAGATGTTTTATTGCGGATTTTCCTATTTGATCTTGGGGGTTACACTACAAACCTTGAAGATGGTTGATCCAAGCGGTGGGTTTGATCTAAAGCTGCGCTGTTCAGGATGTTACAGGGACTTTCTGATGTTCACAAAGGTGGAATAGTTGTTTTATGCACCTGACATGGTAAATGTTCCTTAGGAGTCCTGCAAGATGCCAAGTAATGTCTTACATCCATAACAATGTTCCTTGTATCTATCATGTTTGCTTAGAAGATAATGCACCATATAATACAGTTTATCCATCCATCCTAGTGGCAGGATTCTTTAAGACACTTCAAATGGGGACATTTTTTAACTTTTCTATGCCAGTTTTTTTATGTATAAAAGTTATAAACAGAGCAAAAGTCACAATTTGCGGTAAAAATTGTGACCTGTGTAGTTTCTGTGTAATAAATGAAAAGAAAAAGTGAAAAATGTGCAGTTTTCTAAAACGTGGACAGAGAGTAGCTGGAGGAGCAGAGCCATCAGCGGCCGACAAATTTATCATAATAACATGTTTTATTAGTTATTAAGGTGTGGGCCTTTAAATAAATTTGGCCCATTTTACTCCAAGTTTTTTTATATTAAGACTAGAGATGAGCGAACTTATGAAAAGTTTGGTTCGGCTGGTTCGCCGAATTTCATGAAAAAGTTCGATTCGGACCGAACTAGTTCTGACCGAGCCTGTAATACAAGAAAGCCCCTAAAAATCGTGTATAACACTGTTTAAAAGCCCTAGAAGCCCTGTATAACACTCTTAGGTCACCCATGAGTGTATCCAAGTACTTTTGAGCTGTCTTTAAGGCAAAGTTAGGTTCAAAGTTACGCCAACATGTATGGCTATAGGAAAACGGATGGGACACGGTGATAACTAACAGAAACCACTGCACTTGTGCATGTTGTATGCTTAATGCATTGTTAAAAAAGGTACAAAAATTAACCATTTTAGGCGGCTGATGCCTGCCAGGGTTCATACATATAAGGTGGTAAAAGAAGAAGCAATGGCTTTTGACAAGCCCTCAAAAAATTGACCCTTTATGGTGGCAGATGTCTGCCGGGGTTCATCCATACATGGATGTAAAAGCAACAAGCAATGGCTTTTCACAAGCCTTCCAAAAATTTACCCTTTTTATTGGCAGATGCCTGCCGGGGTTCAACCATACATGGATGTAAAAGCAACAAGCAATGGCTTTTGACAAGCCCTCCAAAAATGTACCCTTTTTATTGGCAGATGTCTGCCGGGGTTCATCCATACATGGATGTAATGTAAAAGAAACAAGCAATGGCTTTTGACAAGCCCTCCAAAAATGTACCCTTTTTATTGGCAGATGCCTGCCGGGGTTCATCCATACATGGATGTAAAAGCAACAAGCAATGGCTTTTGACAAGCCCTCCAAAAATGTACCCTTTTTATTGGCAGATGCCTGCCGGGGTTCATCCATACATGGATGTAATGTAAAAGCAACAAGCAATGGCTTTTGACAAGCCCTCCAAAAATGTACCCTTTTTATTGGCAGATGCCTGCCGGGGTTCATCCATACATGGATGTAAAAGCAACAAGCAATGGCTTTTGACAAGCCCTCCAAAAATGTACCCTTTTTATTGGCAGATGCCTGCCGGGGTTCATCCATACATGGATGTCAAAGCAACAAGCAATGGCTTTTGACAAGCCCTCCAAAAATGTACCCTTTTTATTGGCAGATGCTTGCCGGGGTTCATCCATACATGGATGTAATGTAAAAGCAACAAGCAATGGCTTTTCACAAGCCCTCCAGGCCTGCTTGTAGCAGACGGCAGTGGAGGTGTGTTGGTGGTAGTAGAGGTAGCCAACACAGACAGCAAGGGTGGTAGTAGTAGTAGCAGCACATTAAAAGAGACTGGACAGTCACAGGACAAAGGCCTGCTTATAGCAGACGGCAGTGGAGGTGTATTGGTGGTAGTAGAGGTAGCCAGCGGACAGCAAGGGTGGTAGTAGTAGTAGTAGTAGCAGCACATTAAAAGAGACTGGACAGTCACAGGACAAAGCCCTGTGGTGGTGCAAGCCTCAGGCCTGCTTGTAGCAGACGGCAGTGGAGGTGTATTGGTGGTAGTAGAGGTAGCCAACACAGACAGCAAGGGTGGTAGTAGTAGTAGCAGCACATTAAAAGAAACTCGTCAGTCACAGGACAAAGCCCTGTGGTGGGGCAGGCCTCAGGCCTGCTTGTAGCAGACGGGCGGCAGTGGAGGTGTATTGGTGGTAGTAGAGGTAGCCAACACAGACAGCAAGGGTGGTAGTAGTAGTAGCAGCACATTAAAGAGGCTCTGTCACCAGATTTTTCAACACCTATCTGCTATTGCAGCAGATAGGCGCTGCAATGTAGATTACAGTAACGTTTTTATTTTAAAAAAACGAGCATTTTTGGCCAAGTTATGACCATTTTTGTATTTATGCAAATGAGGCTTGCAAAAGTCCAAGTGGGCGTGTTTAAAGTAAAAGTCCAAGTGGGCGTGTATTATGTGCGTACATCGGGGCGTGTTTACTACTTTTACTAGCTGGGCGTTCTGACGAGAAGTATCATCCACTTCTCTTCAGAACGCCCAGCTTCTGGCAGTGCAGACACAGCCGTGTTCTCGAGAAATCACGCTGTGTCGTCACTCACAGGTCCTGCATCGTGTCGGACGAGCGAGGACACATCGGCACCAGAGGCTACATTTGATTCTGCAGCAGCATCGGCGTTTGCAGGTAAGTCGATGTAGCTACTTACCTGCAGACGCCGATGCTGCTGCAGAATCAACTGTAGCCTCTGGTGCCGATGTGTCCTCGCTCGTCCGACAAGATGCTGGACCTGGGGCAGGAAGTGAGTGACGTCACAGCGTGATCTCTTGAGAACACGGCTGTGTGTCTGCACTGCCAGAAGCTGGGCGTTCTGAAGAGAAGTGGATGATACTTCTATACACAACGCCCAGCTAGTAAAAGTAGTAAAAACGCCCCGATGTACGCACATAATACACGCCCAGTTGGACTTTTACTTTAAACACGCCCACTTGGACTTTTGCAAGCCTCATTTGCATAAATACAAAAATGGTCATAACTTGGCCAAAAATGCTCGTTTTTTAAAAATAAAAACGTTACTGTAATCTACATTGCAGCGCCTATCTGCTGCAATAGCAGATAGGGGTTGCAAAATATGGTGACAGAGCCTCTTTAAAAGAGACTGGACAGTCACAGGACAAAGCCCTGTGGTGGGGCAGGCCCCAGGCCTGCTTGTAGCAGACGGGCGGCAGTGGAGGTGTATTGGTGGTAGTAGAGGTAGCCAACACAGACAGCAAGGGTGGTAGTAGTAGTAGCAGCACATTAAAAGAGACTGGACAGTCACAGGACAAAGCCCTGTGGTGGGGCAGGCCTCAGGCCTGCTTGTAGCAGACGGCAGTGGAGGTGTATTGGTGGTAGTAGAGGTAGCCAACAGACAGCAAGGGTGGTAGTAGTAGTAGTAGCAGCAGCACATTAAAAGAGACTGGACAGTCGCAGGACAAAGCCCTGTGGTGGGGCAGGCCTCAGGCCTGCTTGTAGCAGACGGCAGTGGAGGTGTATTGGTGGTAGTAGAGGTAGCCAACAGACAGCAAGGGTGGTAGTAGTAGTAGTAGCAGCACATTAAAAGAGACTGGACAGTCACAGGACAAAGCCCTGTGGTGGGGCAGGCCTCAGGCCTGCTTGTAGCAGACGGCAGTGGAGGTGTATTGGTAGTAGACAGTAGAGGTAGCCAACACAGACAGCAAGGGTGGTAGTAGTAGTAGTACAAAAAGGAAGGATTAGATCCAGCGCTGCAGTGGTGTGGTTTAAAAAGGAACGTATTCCCAATTTTGTTAGTATCCAAAAAACTTGTTTAAAATTCGGTAACAGGCTTGGCATCAAGGCAGTATTCGGTAGGTGTGATGGGCCTACGCGTTTCGAGCACGGCAAGTGCTCTTAATCATGGCATTCATTCACTGACTGGGACACGAGAGTATGGGTTTATATAGTTGGTTTTAGATAGGTGGAGCTGAAAAGCCTTACCAGGTGGTTAATCAAGGTCACCCTATGTGTGTGTTGTGGTAGTTAGATACAGCAGTTAACTCTTCCAGGTATATAAATAGACACTATGCAAAAACCCTGGGGTCATTATAATACCCATGTATTTGTTATTTATTTTTAAATTTTTTAATTCTTTTTGGGATTTTATATAATGTTTCTGCATGTGAATCCCTGTTTTGGGTAATTTATTAACACACGACTTGTTGCAGTGTAAACATAGAAAATCGCATCTGGAAGGCGGACATAAAACGGCCGCATCGGGAACGGGGCTTCGACGACTCAACACCGATGTAAGTAAATTCTAACCTTTATTGAACTCGTGTCCCTGTGTGTGAATGATTCCCAATTACATACCATAGTTGCAACCAGTTTCAACATAAGAAAAACATATAAACGGACATTTGAAAAGGAGAAAGAAAATTTTAAAATTAAAATATCATGAACAAGGACACAGTTGATTAAATTTATGCATATATAATAAATTGTATTAAAAGAAATAAATCTCTACTAACAAAGCTGTAACCATAGAGATATAATCAGCTGAGTTTTGCATTAGATTTTTGGTATTCTTCCGAAAAGAGATGAATAGAATATAGTGGAAACTTTTAATTCTATATAAATTTATTTGAAATGTAATCATATCATAATAATGTATATGTGGGTTTAATATTATATTATGTCGACCCAGTTATTCATATATACATGTAACTTGGAAAATTGTTATATATGCTTTATGTCGACTGTCACTCTGTTGACGCAGAAGACTTGGCGAGTACTTTTACTCTTTTACTGAATTGTAAGTTTGGGCATGAATTTGGTAATGTCAAAAAAATGGTTTTAGTTGGGATACCTAATTGATGGTCATAATGTATTGCATTTGTGATGGAAAATGGACTAAATATGAGAAATAGAAAGATTATTGTTTATCCCCTGTATGAGAATTGTTCTTAGAATAGCTCTCTTGTTGATGTTAATAGTAATATCACCGTAACCCATATAAGATATATGGGTAAAGGTGTAGCCTTGGCATGACTATGGTCATGCGGGTATAAAATGACTAATGGTGGCTTCTGTATAAAAAGATGAAATATATCTTATAAACCCCTATTAGACATGGAAAATTATGTAGTTATTATAGAAATAGTTATTTATATGCTGTGTTCTATATGTCTGAATTAATATGCATATAGAATATCAATCTTTTCCGGTAAGACCTACTACATGTAGATGTTTGGAGTCTAGGGCAGATTTGTATACAGATAATTCTTTTTAGCATAAAGGGATTTGGTTGTCCCAACTGTTTTAATATAGAAACATTAATTCTTTCCTCAAATTCAGACCATGCGGAAATCTTGTTTTTAGATTAAATATCCAAAACGCTTCACGTGTCAGGAGCGTTTTTTTCAGATCACCACCACGAATGTTGTTTCTAATTTTTCTATAGCATAGGTTTTCAAATATGTTATATTTCTATTATGACAGGTGATGAAATGTCGCGCGGCATTAGATATATTGATAATTGCCGGGTTCCTGATATAACTGAGATGCTCCAAAATTCTTATTTTATTTTATACCTTCTGGTGGTGCTCCCCACATACTTTAAGTTGCAACTAGTGCATTCTATTATATATATTACTATTGCAATTGATGTATGATTTTATGAGGTGACTGTTCTGGCCACTGGAATCTTCAAACTTTCTGACAACTTTGGTGTAGTTGCATACCTTGCATGGGTGGGATCCACATTTGTAGAAACTACATTTGTAGGCTACACCTTTACCCATATATCTTATATGGGTTACGGTGATATTACTATTAACATCAACAAGAGAGCTATTCTAAGAACAATTCTCATACAGGGGATAAACAATAATCTTTCTATTTCTCATATTTAGTCCATTTTCCATCACAAATGCAATACATTATGACCATCAATTAGGTATCCCAACTAAAACCATTTTTTTGACATTACCAAATTCATGCCCAAACTTACAATTCAGTAAAAGAGTAAAAGTACTCGCCAAGTCTTCTGCGTCAACAGAGTGACAGTCGACATAAAGCATATATAACAATTTTCCAAGTTACATGTATATATGAATAACTGGGTCGACATAATATAATATTAAACCCACATATACATTATTATGATATGATTACATTTCAAATAAATTTATATAGAATTAAAAGTTTCCACTATATTCTATTCATCACTTTTCGGAAGAATACCAAAAATCTAATGCAAAACTCAGCTGATTATATCTCTATGGTTACAGCTTTGTTAGTAGAGATTTATTTCTTTTAATACAATTTATTATATATGCATAAATTTAATCAACTGTGTCTTTGTTCATGATATTTTAATTTTAAAATTTTCTTTCTCCATTTCAAATGTCCGTTTATATGTTTTTCTTATGTTGAAACTGGTTGCAACTATGGTATGTAATTTGGAATCACTCACACACAGGGACACGAGTTCAATAAAGGTTCGAATTTACTTACATCGGTGTTGAGTCGTCGAAGCCCCGTTCTCGATGCGGCCGTTTTATGTCCGCCTTCCAGCTGCGATTTTCTATGTTTACACTGCAACAAGTCGTGTGTTAATAAATTACCCAAAACAGGGATTCACATGCAGAAACATTATATAAAATCCCAAAAAGAATTAAAAAATTGAAAAATAAATAACAAATACATGGGTATTATAATGACCCCAGGGTTTTTGCATAGTGTCTATTTATATACCTGGAAGGGTTAACTGCTGTATCTAACTACCACAACACACACATAGGGTGACCTTGATTAACCACCTGGTAAGGCTTTTCAGCTCCACCTATCTAGAACCAACTATATAAACCCATACTCTCGTGTCCCAGTCAGTGAATGAATGCCATGATTAAGAGCACTTACCGTGCTCGAAACGCGTAGGCCCATCACACCTACCGAATACTGCCTAGATGCCAAGCCTGTTACCGAATTTTAAACAAGTTTTTGGGATACTAACAAAATTGGGAATATATTCCTTTTTAAACCACACCACTGCAGCGCTGGATCTAATCCTTCCTTTTTGTACTATTGCCTACCGTGGACCGTTGCGGAGATCCGGGCAAAGCAAGACTGTCAGGCGGCGAGCTTGTGAGCTGGAGGTCTCCTCCCCCTGTTTTACTTTGTATCAATACGGTCGTATCTTCCGTGCTTACCAGCATATATATATAGCATACACACAATAGTGCAATTATACTGTTCAGTTGAACAGCTTGCAATTTCAGCTATTACAAACAAGGCAGTATTTCCTTTGCTCCATTGTTCCAATAAGAAACAAGGAAAATAAGCCATTTGGCTATCATTCAGGACATTCAAGTGGAAACTACTCTATCAGCTATTATGTCACACAATCAACAAAGTGCAAGAACAGAACTGGCGGCCTCGGTCTTTTCGGACCATGGCGCTGACAACAGTTTGGATACTTCATTGCAAAATCAATTCCGAGAATTGGAAAAAATATCCACACATGAAACGAAAATCTGGTGGGACCTCACCACTCTACGGAATTATGTTAACAAGGAAATGATCCCACGGGGACTTCGGCTAAAGAAAGTACCGACCTTTGCATATTCTCCAAATTTCATGACGGAATGGAATAAACTATTATCGGAATGTTCATTGGGCTTGATGAACCTCATAGTGGAACAGGAAGAACTAAAAATAGCTGAATTGCAGGTGGATATTAAAAAACTCAAAGAGGAAATACAAAAATCCTCCAGCTAAAGGGACTTCAAGAATTTAGAAACAAGAACATCCAAATATCTCGAACAGCTGGATAAAACAATAGCTGAAAATAAAAGAAATAAATTCAAAAGAGATATGAATGATTATGCTAAAATTGAAGTTTATAACTGGAGCCAACGAGACAACATAAGACAAGGAACTAAATCCATCCTCAAAAAGCGAAGGAATTTCAAGAAACACAATTTCAGTCCACATAGAGTAAACTTCAGCTCAACGGAATTGGAAACTTCGGACGAGGCCACAGGAGGATCAGACATAGACTTCCCAGGAGACATTCACACATGTAGATACAACTACAAGGAAGTACGAAATATGTCAAAAAACGGGGAAAAAGGGGGGGCAGGAAACATACATCCAATAGAAAATATTCTACCTCGGAAATTGAGGAATCAAAGGTATTAAACCATACACATATGGATGTTATCAACCTGTCCTCCACTACACTGACACAAGCCCAAATAGATGTATTAACATTAGGCTTAAATTTTGTACCAACCAAAGATTTCGATCTCTTTACCACCTTATTGGACATAAACAAATTCATTAGGAATCTTACAGTAAAGAGACATTTTTCAACTCAAATGGAACAAGATATACTTCCAACAGCAAAAGAAGTCTCTCAAACCCGGAAACACCTAAATGAATACCGGGAGTTTATGTTCCAAGAACAGATAACGCTCATCAATCTGGAGGCTTTGACAGAAAAGAGAGAATTGGAGTCAATTTCCAAACTAGAGGAGTTTACAACGTCCAATCCAACCTATTACCCCATCGAATCGAGAACTGAGTCAATGGATAAATTCCAGGCCATCATGGAAAGAGAATTACAACGTCTGCAAGAGTCCAACAGTAGGAGCCAACATAAACATAATTTGTCTATTGTACAGAAAAATGCCATAAAATCATTACATGACAATAGGGACATAGTTATACGTATGTCTGATAAAGGGGGTAGTGTCACAGTTTTAGATACAAACATCTATATCAAACAAATTATGGAGCTACTTACGGATGCAGAAACATACTTAAAACTAGACCACAATCCTACTCAAATTTACCAGTCAATATTAAAAGACCTATTGAATATTGGTCTAGGGAGTGGTGTTCTCTCCAAGAAAGAATTCGATTACATGTTAAAGGAACACCCCATCATTCCAATTTTCCATGCACTGCCCAAAACCCACAAGGGCATAGTACCACCTCCGATGCGCCCTATTGTCTCTGGCATTGGGTCTCTCTCAGAGAGACTCTCCGAATGGCTAGATCTCCTATTACAACCCCTGGTGCAGAGGGTCCCTGGCCACCTCAGGGACACCAAAGATGTCCTCCGAATATTCCACAACAAACCATGGGAACACAATTTCACCTGGCTTAGTTGCGATGTGATAGCATTGTACACGAGCATACCACACACAATTGCTGTTAAAGCCTTGAAATTCCATCTCTCGAAATATAGCTCGTATGACCAAAACTTACAAATGTTTGCAACCGATGCCCTTATCTTCCTTATGACCCACAATTATTTTAAATTCAATGGTCAATACTACCTTCAAAAACAGGGAGTTTCTATGGGGGCCAAATTTTCACCATCATTGGCCAACCTGGTTATGGCCTGGTGGGAGGAGATAACCCTCTTCTCCAATTCAAATCCATTTAACAAGTATATCCACTGGTATGGCAGATACATCGACGACCTCCTACTCATATGGGAGGGCGATGTATCTGCCATACCGGACTTTCTTGTTTATCTTAACAACAATTATTTCAACTTAAGATTCACACATAATCTCGAAAGAACTAGTATCAATTTTTTGGACTTAAAACTTATAGCTACAGCAGATAAAGTAATACATTCCGAAATATATCAGAAACCGATTTCAGGTAACACCATACTACATGCTAGCTCAAACCATCCAAAGCATACTGTTACTTCAATACCTATCGGAGAATTTATAAGAGCAAAAAGGAACTGTAGCACAAGCCAAAGTTTTGAAAGGGAACAACATAACATGAGTAAAAAATTGGCCAAAAGGGGTTATAAAAGTTGGATGCTCAAAAGGGCAAAAGAAATAGTGAGAACGAAAGATAGACAAAATCTATTGACAGACAAATCTGATGTTACTGCTACCAAAACTCCTATCACCAAAATAGATAAGGAGATTCCCACACTAAGCTTACAATTTAGCAACCAGTTTCCCATCATTAAAAACATGATTAATAGATATATTCCAATACTGTACGACGATGCAAGGCTGGAATATATCCTAAAACAGGGGTGCAGGATAGTAGCACGTAGAGGATCGACAATAGGGAACATTCTATCACCCTCACTACTACAAACTAATACAAGTAATCCAACATGGCTTGAACAAGAGGGTTTCTACAAATGTGGATCCCACCCATGCAAGGTATGCAACTACACCAAAGTTGTCAGAAAGTTTGAAGATTCCAGTGGCCAGAACAGTCACCCCATAAAATCATACATCAATTGCAATAGTGATCACGTAATATATATAATAGAATGCACTAGTTGCAACTTAAAGTATGTGGGGAGCACCACCAGAAGGTATAAAATAAGAATTTTGGAGCATCTCAGTTATATCAGGAACCCGGCAATTATCAATATATCTAATGCCGCGCGACATTTCATCACCTGTCATAATAGAAATATAACATATTTGAAAACCTATGCTATAGAAAAAATTAGAAACAACATTCGTGGTGGTGATCTGAAAAAAACGCTCCTGACACGTGAAGCGTTTTGGATATTTAATCTAAAAACAAGATTTCCGCATGATCTGAATTTGAGGAAAGAATTAATGTTTCTATATTAAAACAGTTGGGACAACCAAATCCCTTTATGCTAAAAAGAATTATCTGTATACAAATCTGCCCTAGACTCCAAACATCTACATGTAGTAGGTCTTACCGGAAAAGATTGATATTCTATATGCATATTAATTCAGACATATAGAACACAGCATATAAATAACTATTTCTATAATAACTACATATCTTTCCATGTCTAATAGGGGTTTATAAGATATATTTCATCTTTTTATACAGAAGCCACCATTAGTCATTTTATACCCGCATGACCATAGTCATGCCAAGGCTACAGCTTTACCCATATATCTTATATGGGTTACGGTGATATTACTATTAACATCAACAAGAGAGCTATTCTAAGAACAATTCTCATACAGGGGATAAACAATAATCTTTCTATTTCTCATATTTAGTCCATATTCCATCACAAATGCAATACATTATGACCATCAATTAGGTATCCAAACGAAAACCATTTTTTTGACATTACCAAATTCATGCCCAAACTTACAATTCAGTAAAAGAGTAAAAGTACTCGCCAAGTCTTCTGCGTCAACAGAGTGACAGAGTGACAGAACTGGGCACATGTCTTGTGCCACAAATGCTGGTACTGGGTCTGGCACCAACAGATCCAACATTTGGACTGGAAGAGGACATGGCATGGGTGTTTTTTCCTCTACCCCGTCCTTTCACAACCTTTTTTTTTACCAGACATTTCACTGCTGGAGTGCAGCAAGTTGAATCAAAACCCCTTCCCCTACTAGAGGAATAAGGCCCTTATAAAATATTATTTGGACTGGCTGAAAATGAGTGACTGTGAATAGGTGGCAGTCAGTGTATGCTGTGACTTGTATAATAGCACCAAAGGCACCGGCTGTACTTAATTAGCGCGTTGAATTAAACCCTTAGACAGAAATGAGGCCCTTTTAAATTGTTATTCGGACTGGCGGAAAATCAGTGACTCATAAGGTGCCAGTCAGTCGGGGGAATGCTGGGCGTTATAGTACTACAAAGGCTGCCTGTATTGCAAGTTGGATGTTAACCCATGCAACGGGGATAAGCCCCTTCTAAAAGCTTATTCACACACTGGCTTGGCAAATGGCAATGAATGAGAATTTCTATCAGCCACTGTGCACTCAGGGAATGCTGGGCATTGTAGTACTACAGCTGCCTGCCTGGATTGCAAGTTGGATTGTTAACCCATGCAACGGGGATGAGCCCCTTATAAAAGCTTATTCACACACTGGCTTGGCAAATGGCAATGAATGAAAATTTCTATCAGCCACTGTGCACTCAGGGAATGCTGGGCATTATAGTACTACAGCTGCCTGCCTGGATTGCAAGTTGGATGTTAACCCATGCAACGGGGATGAGCCCCTTCTAAAAGCTTATTCACACACTGGCTTGGCAAATGGCAATGAATGAGAATTTCTATCAGCCACTGTGCACTCAGGGAATGCTGGGCGTTGTAGTACTACAGCTGCCTGCCTGGATTGCAAGTTGGATTGTTAACCCATGCAACGGGTATGAGCCCCTTCTAAAAGCTTATTCACACACTGGCTTGGCAAATGGCAATGAATGAGAATTTCTATCAGCCACTGTTCACTCAGGGAATGCTGGGCGTTTTAGTACTACAGCTGCCTGTCTGGATTGCAAGTTGGATTGTTAACCCATGCAACGGGGATGAGCCCCTTCTAAAAGCTTATTCACACACTGGCTTGGCAATTAGCAATGAATGAGAATTTCTATCAGCCACTGTGCACTCAGGGAATGCTGGGCGTTGTAGTACTACAGCTGCCTGCCTGGATTGCAAGTTGGATTGTTAACCCATGCAACGGGGATGAGCCCATTCTAAAAGCTTATTCACACACTGGCTTGGTAAATGGCAATGAATGAGAATTTCTATCAGCCACTGTGCACTCAGGGAATGCTAGGCGTTGTAGTACTACAGCTGCCTGCCTGGATTGCAAGTTGGATTGTTAACCCATGCAACGGGGATGAGTCCCTTCTAAAAGCTTATTCACACACTGGCTTGGCAAATGGCAATGAATGAGAACTTCTATCAGCCACTGTGCACTCAGGGAATGCTGGGCGTTGTAGTACTACAGCTGCCTGCCTGGATTGCAAGTTGGATGTTAACCCATGCAATGGGGATGAGCCCCTTATAAAAGCTTATTCACACACTGGCTTGGCAAATGGAGAATTTGTATTGCAATTTGGATGTTGATTGTTGAGAGTAGAGTAGGCTCCCGCTGTAGTGGATGAGCCCCTTCGATTGCTGGATTCCTGGCTTTTAGATTCCTAAAGCTTTCCCTGACTGCATGTACCTTGTAACCCCTACTGAGTAATATTTAACTACACACTTTAATAAACACAGAGACAACTTGTGGAGAAAAGTGGGGGTGGCCACAGCTTTTATTAACAATTTTATAAACAAAAGGGAAACCTTGTCCGTTCATTGCGTATTCTATATTATCTTGATATTCCGATGACTATCACCTCGCATGCCGGCCACCGTCTCCTCGGTGGGCATGTCTTAGTTGTTTCGCCAGGTGACCCGTATTTACAAATACCCATTCAACGAACGGAACAAGAGCCTCCGAACACGCCAGCTGTGACAAATGAAAAGCAAAATTACCAACAAGAATGCATTGTAAACAACAAGCTCACACAAACTAATAAACAAAATGGGCGGGCGGGCGGGGGTTCTTATCCAATGCCAGGAAGCGGGAAAAGAGGCTCACTGCTTGGAGTCTCCTTGTTTTATTGACTTAACCCCTCCCCCCCATGTGCTTTCCTTATCCAATTAGCTTTTACCCACTCAGTATGCTTTGAACTCTTAAAGGAACCCTGACATACAGTCAATGGCTCCCAAACTTAGGCAGCCTGTGATCCCTAAGACTGCATGTACCTTGTAACCCCTACTGAGTAATATTTAACTACACACTTTAATAAACACAGAGACAACTTGTGGAAAAAAGTGGGGGTGGCCACAGCTTTTATTAACAATTTTATAAACAAAAGGGAAACCTTGTCCGTTCATTGCGTATTCTATATTATCTTGATATTCCGATGACTATCACCTCGCATGCCGGCCACCGTCTCCTCGGTGGGCATGTCTTAGTTGTTTCGCCAGGTGACCCGTATTTACAAATACCCATTCAACGAACGGAACAAGAGCCTCCGAACACGCCACACGGAGTCGGGTGTACTACTACACCGCACTCCGACCCACCCCCTGAAGCAAAAACAAGGCCCTGTCTATGGCATCCTGCAACCCGGAAAGAAATATGTCCAGCCCAATGTCGTTTAAGTGGACTCCATCTTGCAGCATCAAACCCCGATTGTCACCTTCTAACTGGCGATGCCTTACGACCACGCCCCCTTTTCCTCTGACATGCCTGGATACTCTGACATTTAAAAGGCGACGGGTCCTCTCCAAGGATGCCTTATTCCTCGCACCTTTCCATAAAACCTGCGGCACAATTTCGGACCACACCACTACCAGGTCCGGGAAGAAAGCCGCAAATCGTTCAAAGTCCGAGCGCATTATTGAAATCAATTCGGCCACTCTAGTTGAACAAAGATCATTGCCCCCGGCGTGGATCACCAAAACCGTCGGTGATTGTGACATTCTGCTAACCGCCACGACTTCCGGCAGGACCTGGAGCCATTTTAGCCCTCGAATACCCCTCCAGTACACATCAGCTTGCTTGAAGCCAAGATCCAAACCTCCCGGGCGATATGCCGCCCTCTGGGCTGCCCAGTAAATATATGAATGACCGATCATCCAAACCGCCGGTCTTCGAACACCTGTGAAAAAACATTTGAGATCAACATGTTAACAGATGAGGGCGAATGTACCTTCTAAAACAATCTGACTTCCATCTTCCTAATTTTTTAACTTCTGCTTCAGTCATACCCGCTGCATCTGCCATAGTGGCAGCCCCTATCCTAAAAGAATGAGTGCCAAACTCGTTCGGGGGGACCCCTACCTTGCCGAGACACTTCTTAAACACTGAAGCAAACTGAAATTTTGATAACGGGGAACCATCCTGATGCAACAAAAAACTGACGCCTAAAGGCCGTATAGACATGTATCTTTTTATGGTCCCGACCGGGCAAAATTGAGCATCTAAACCAAAAATCGTCAACCATATCCCTTCCCCCGCAACATCAGTTTTTGATCGACGCACTCTCACCTTTACAGAATCAGATAACGCAACCACATCATCGGCGAACAATCCAGATGGACGCCCGCGTGATTCCGACACTAATTCGCTGACCCGAAGGGCAGCGAAAAACGCGAGCGCAAAAGAACAATTAAACAAACAGGACTCAAAGTCCGAAACGCATACCGAAGCCGTAGCGTCGACTAAACGCCGGAGTAATACAAAAGACACCGGGCGGCGGCCGTCCGTCGTCCGCATTTCTTTTTTCCAACCCTTCAAAATATGGGAAAAAATAAAGCGTTTTGTCACGTCCTCAACCCCAATTAATTTTAACGCAAAGGCGACCCCCGATAGCCGCTTTCTAGCCGCTGCCGCTGACATGCCTTTTACCCTTAACGAACCTAAATACCTTAATGTAATCTGATAACACGTCTGTGGCAAGATCATTTCTTCAGGATGAGCGCAAGCCAACCATTCCGACCAAGCCTTACCATGGCAATTCCATGTTGCTAATGACATTGAATTCTGCAACAAAGGTGTCAGTTGTTCTCCGGCAGGTCCCAGAGAAACAGAGGGCAAGGATATCCTTCCTGATCCGCCCGAGGATGCAATGTCCTGAAACGAAGCCACTGAAAACGAGACAACGCATCAGCAATTTCGTTAATTACACCTGGCACATGACACGCTCTGAAAACCACATTAAACGATAAACATTTTAAAACCAACTGCCTGAGTAACGCTAATACCGGAAGGGAACTGGATGTCAATTTGTTGATGGCTATTACCGTGCTCTCATTATCTGACCAAAAAAGTATCCGTTTGTTCGCCATCTCCGCTCCCCAAAGCTCCACCGCCACCACGATGGGAAACAATTCCAGTAACGTCAAATTTTTAGTAAACTCTTTTTTATACCAATCTGCCGGCCACTTACCAGCCGACCATTTTTTGTCCAAAACCGCCCCATAACCATGAGCTCCTGCCGCATCAGTGTATAATTACAAGTCCGCATTCCCCAGCTCCTTTTCCATAAAACAAGAAATACCTTCATATGATGACAGAAACGATTTCCACATCCTCAAATCATCTTTTAATAATTTAGGTAACCTTACAAAATGATGTGGCTTTGCTATACCTGCCGTTGCCATGGCCAATCTCCTCGAGAACACTCTTCCTATGGGAAATATCCTACATGCAAATGCCAACTGCCCTAGCAACGACTGTAAATCATGCAGTGTAATCTTCTTTGCAAGAAGGCACTTCCCGATAGCTTCACTCAATTTGTCAATTTTTTCCACCGGAAGGCTGAGCACCATCTTGCTTGTGTTAATCTGTATACCCAAAAAGGAAAGGCTCCAACTTGGGCCTTCCGTTTTGTCCTCGGCTAACGGAACGCCAAAATTGTTCATAAGGAACCTGAAAGAATTCAACGTGTAAAGACACACATCTTCATCCCTAGGTCCTATGAACAAAAAATCGTCCAAATAATGAATT